>NC_056725.1:476741127-476754535 GCF_019279795.1 Protopterus annectens | reverse complement strand
AAAGGTTTTTAAATGTGGAGTACTCACAGGCATGGATGGCAATACCAGCATGCTATATGTAGCCTCAACCTCACTGTTAGAAAGGCTGACATTCCATATATCTCTACACATCTACTGATCCAGGAGCATGTGAGCTGTGTACTAGGCTACAGTGGCTAGAGACGTGACATCCATACCGGGTGACAACACAGGTACAGCTACATGGTGTGGGGGGGGGGTTACACAGCAGTCTAGCTGATGTCAAGGGTAGGGGCCAGTTGATAGCATGAGGACTCACTGTGTAGCAGTAAAACACTGTCACATTACAGGATGTGAACACACACACAGACATACACAGACACAGACAGTAACACGCCCACACTCACGGGGTCAACAACACTATAACACACACTTGATAGTGTTGAGGTGAGAACCCCTGCCTATGTGGTAATCACCATTACAGTACTGTGCACCGACATGACGCGACACAGAGAATGAACATGTACAGGTGTAGTCAGTAATGCCTAAGACTGACGGCATCAACAGGGTAGTAGATTGCATCACCTTGAGGGGTTAGGGGCCCTATCTGTTCTCAATGGTAGCATACATCCTCACTCCATGCACCAGACAGCCATACATACATACACATACACATACACACACTGGAGTCCACATATGTCATGCACATACAGATAGCTAACATGTGTGTGATACACACACCACCCCTGCCTATGTCTTGCTTTCTACACTGCAGTATGTACAGATCTCTACAACAGTGTACAGGGGTGTGTAACAATTGGGATGTATTCCCCACCATACATGGCATATATGGTCACACAAGCAAACACACATGGCAGTACTGTGAATCATACACCTGCTATCTTCTGATATGTCTGACAGACATGCAGCAGTATTGCCCACATTACAATGTGTACCGACGCTACCTTCGGCAATTGTGCTGCTATATGCATGCGGGAGGACTCAAGTGTTACAGGTGTCAACTGATTTACAGTCAGTGACACCCTGACCGCTGTATAGGTTGTATATCTTCACCTTCAATTACCAGAAACATAGCTTATTGTTTGCACATGTTATGGTAGGACGGCTTGTGACACACCTGTGAGCTGTCTTCAGCAAACATCCATCTGCAAAGGTGGCCCACAACTTTAGGTATACACATCCATCCATACCTGATGTACATCTTATCGTACTGTCAGTATTTCACCATATACAGGTGTCAATGATGGGACTACATTGCAACTGCATGTTGTAGAAGGACACAGATGAACTGCAAACATCAGCTGCTGCTCATGTATGGTAGCTGAATGCACACCACTACATGTACATGTTTATAGGTCCTACGTTCCTGTCATGTAGCCATGTTTGTATGCATTGCAATTGGTGAACATGTGTGACATACATGGCACATCGACTGTTGTATGATATGATAGTTGTCATGGGTAACCAGTACAGAGGGAATGTTAACTCAGTCAACATTGCTACCTTATGTACTGTTAGCATTCAACAGCCATGGACCAACCTTCCATGTGCATGCATGTAATCACTGTAGCCACATGTTTGCATGAAGGACAGCATTAGCTATGCTATGTACATATGTGTTGTGTGTGTGTGGGGCATGTACATATCCACGGCGGTTACATGTATGTCACATCCAAACATGGGTGTGTTGCCTGGTGTACAGCAAAAATTATCTGTTACAACTGTATAAGACCCAGGGCCCCTATTATGTGTACAGCTGACCTGGTTATGAATAGTGGTATCAGTGCATTGCATAACACATGATAGAACCCTGTCAGTACATGGGTAGTCTGCACAGTTGCTGTAGAGCTAGGTACAGTCCACTGGTCATGAGTAACATGGTGTTGTACTAATGTATGGATGTATGTTGCTGGTCCAAGGACACGGTGATGTGTGAGGGCTACATACTACAGTGCAGCATTTACTACTGTGATCTGCACCTGACACATCTGTGATGGCTTTTGAGAGTGTACTGGTCAGTACATGTGAGTGGCCTTCATATATGTGGGGACACTAACACCTGGAGCGGTCCGTAACGATCTTATGGCCCACATGTCTGTATCTGAGGTATACAGTGGTAGTGCTATTGTGCACAACTGAGCCTTATGCCAGGTGTTCCTCACTGCACAGATGTCAGTATTCCCCATTTTTGGATCTAGATTGGCAGCTATAATTACGAACGCTACACATCTAGCACTATTTAGATTACACATACAATGCAGTTGTCCTGTAGGTGTCAGGGTGTCTACCTGGTCTCAGGTTCTTCATCTATGTATGGTACTACATGTGCGAAGTACCCACTCCTGCCAGGACAACACCACAGGTGGTATTAGTGTGACAGGTTTAGATTGGTACAGTTAAGGTGATGGACAGCAGCAGATGTTGTGTAGAAGACCGGTGTCAGACATATGTCATACAGCGTTCATGCTAACAATGATGACTATCAACACACTGAACCCTTCCCTGTTTAGAATCTGTGTGCATACAAGACAGCCCTCTGCTACTGTGTGAGCATGCCCAGTACGCCATTGTGTAGATGGACACATAGTGCATTCCAGACTGACATGTGCTACTGTGTGAGCATGCCCAGTGACACCTTGTGTCGGTTGTGTGCCTATGTGTATGGGCATGACCATTGTTAACCTGTATAGCGATAGTGGTCATCCAAGCAACAGATGGCCATACCCCACTTGAGGATGGATTCCTACATTTAGGTTCATAGGTTCATACTAGGCTATCTGCCCGAGGGCATTTACAAGCCTAGCCCATAGTTTTGTGGCTTACGCCACCCCTTTAGTATGGGGAACTATACCCATTATTTTGCTGTGCCTCTGTTGAGCAGTGACACTGAGGTAATCCCCGGGGTATATCTGCGATCTCCCATCCATTGGTCAAGATTTCTCTTGAACAAGGCCAGCGAGGTGCTCTGCCTCACATATACCGGGATTTTATTCCACAGCATAGGGAGTCTTTGGGTGATGAATCTATCCCTCCAGCACGTCCTATTAATAGCCGTGTCGAGGTTTAAGTCTCCGCCCTTGTGGCTCTGACGGATCTAGATTTTTGAGGTGAAGCATATTCATCAAATCTGGGTTTGACATGGCCTTGTATGTTAGGCAAAGGTGACCTCTGCGCAAGCGGTGAGAGACTGAATAGAGCTGGAGTTCTTTGAGTCGGGCAGCATAGGACAGATGTTTGAGACCCTTTATCCTTTTGGTGAGGAATTTTGTGGCCTCTCCAGCTGCTGAAAGTGTCGGTCAGATACATTCGAATGGGGCATTGTACTCAATCATTGGTCTGATGAGTGATGAGTATAGGGAGACTATGACCTCCCTTGATCTAGATGAGAATCCCTTCATGATAAGGTGGGCAATGTAGAAGGTATTCCTAACTACTTTAGCTACATGGGTGTCGAATGACAGACTACTATCAACCTGGGTCCCCAGGTCCCTGATAACTTCTTCTGTACTCAGTGGATTGCCACCTATTTGGTAGCTAGGGGTAACCTTGTTTTTCCCGAAGGGAAACACACTGATTCACAGGTATGTAAACCATAACTGTCAGCATCCATGTCGATGTCTGCATTCCTCGAAGGTCATATTGACTGTCTTGAAAGGTGTACTGTCTGTGGCACAACTTGTATCTATGTAGTGTTGTAATAGTGCTCCGTAGATAGCCAGTTGTCCTGCTCACACCACTGCCATGTGTTCATCTCCGTCTGCCTTGGGACAGTAATATGATTTTAGACTGATCACACTCCATACAATCCCTATCGGCATCTTTGCCTTTGTTGATAATATCACCCACCTAGAAATATGCCTCTGGGATTTTTGTGATCCAGTAATCTTGATAGCGCATTCTGTAACTGCGTAATGCTGTAGTGTGATAAAGTAGTCAGGTCTATGTTCTAATCCCACCCCTGCCGTGTGTGTTTGTTTCCAGCTGCCTGGGGACAGAGTAATGTTTTTAGACAGCTCACTCTCTGTACAATCCCTATCGGCGTCTTTGCTGATGATGTCACCCACCTAGAAGTATGCCTCTGGGAGGGCTGTGGTCCAGTAATCTCGGTAGTGCATTCTGTAACTGCGTAATACTGTAGTGTGATAAGGTAATCAGGTCTATGTTCTAATCCAGGCCCTGCCGTGTGTGTGTTTCCAGCTGCCTGAGAACAGAGTAATGCTTTTAGACAGCTCACTCTCCATACAATCCCTATTGGGATCTTGCCTTTGCTGATGATGTCACCCACCTAGAAGTATGCCTCTGGGAGTGCTGTGATCCAGTAATCTCGGTAGCGTGTTCTCTTCCTGCGTAATGCTGTAGTGTGATAGAATAGACAGGTAGGTTCTCGATTCCAAGGCATGACAGGTGTGTGTGTTTGGCAGTCATATCCTATGTGTTGGTATCTGTGGGTGGCTAGCTTCAGGAGGTGTTGAGTGTCTTTTGTCGCTTTCCTATATAGGGTCCACAGATCTCATAATCGCCCAAGACACTGGGTTGTCAACACATACATTTGCCAATAGGTCTGGTGAGTAAATGTCAGCAGCACTACTCTTACCCTTAATACAGTCTGACCCGTGTGACGCAATGAAACACACTTGCCTTGATAGTAACACCACTACATAATGCAGGTGGCACATGTGGTTTCCTTTTCATTCTTGTCTAATGCTTTGGTGTCATGTGGTCTGCTGTTGTGATATGAATGCAATATATACATATGGGTGTGTATATGTATATGTGTGTGTATGTATGTATATATATATATATATATATATATATATATATATATATATATATATATATATATATATATATATATATATATATATATATGTAGATATAGATAGATAGACATAGATATATACATATATGTATGTGGACATTAGCACTATTGAATGTTTGTGCTAGATGATCTGTACGTGATCACCTCAGATGTATGTGTATCTGCCATGGTGTAGTGGTAAAGCACATCGTCTGGGGTGGACAGGGTCCTGGGTTCTAGTCGTGTAGACACCGGTTATTTTGTTGCTGGGAAGACCAAGGGACATCAAATACGGTGATAGTAAGGCACCTTTAACCAGTTGCATATGGATCTGAGTGACAGTAAGCAGTGGTTATTAATTTGGAGGGTCAGTATGGGTCATATAACTATGCATTAGAAGACTACAGTATGCAGATGAGGTTGACAATAGTGAATTCAGTTTATCCCCACTGTGTGATGCAGATCCCAGGAGTGTATGTGTGTAGATAGCTGGGTGCAGGGCTCGAATATAGGTGAAAGCATGGGAGGGGGGTCAGGCATACTGTACGTACATTGGAGACTTGTGCCTCGGGATTGCTCCTGCCTTAGCACGCCTAAGCTAGGGGGTGTGTCTATACCTGCCTGGTGAAATTGGGAGGGAAAACAGCAGTAGTGGAGTAGTCAAGGTGAACAGGCTGAACAAACAGGTGATGATCAGCACAATTAGCAGATTACATGGCCAGCCCACCCCAGAACACTACGGTAATGTGAGAAAGCTCCATACACACAGGTTTCTTCCACACTCTACACCACCGGTGTATACATGCGGGGACATTTTTCAACACAGTCCAACCAAATGAGAAGGGCTGCAGCAGGCAACATAGACCAACTTGTGCAGGAGGCTGAGGGTGGTGAAAATGTGTATGCTGCCGAACAACCCTTAGTGAGGTGACATAAGACTTTACAGACCCAGGGTAACTTACCAGGGGCTACATGAGCTGGAGACAGTGGAGCATTATAGGGTGGACAGAGACTTCCTACAGCAGCTTGTTGAGCTGTGCCGGCCACACCTGACACATCGAACAGGCCGAGGGAAACCCATCACAGTGGATACCATGCTATGTGTTGGCCTAGGTAGACTAGCCACAGGTACCTCCCAAAGCACAACTGGGGATATCATGGGGATCTCACCGGCATCTGCATCCAGAGTATTGCACCAGTTCACAGACACCATGTCACCACATGCTAGTGAGCACGTACATTTCCTCAACACACGTGATTTGTAGACCAGCAATATGCATCTCTTCCACCACATGGCTGACTATCCTGGGGTACTGGGTGCTATAGCCTGCACACACGTACGCATCAAGCACCACCTGGTGAGCAGGGTAGGGCCTACATTAACTGCAGGGGCATACCCTCCAACAGCTAGGCCATATGCGATGGCCAGGGCATTAAACTTAATGTGTGTGTTGTCTGCCCTGGAAGCTATGACGATTCCAATATATGGCATCTGAAGCAGCTGTACCACACCTTTGCCAATATGGACATCCCCTACAGTCTCCTAGTGGGGGATGCTGGGTAACCATTGGAGTCATGGCTGATGGCACCCATCAGCAATGCACACACACCTCAACAACCACACCATAATGAGGCAGATGCACAGGCAAGACATATAATTGAGCATGTGTTTGGGATGCTCATGTCATGGTTCTGGTGTCTGGACACATCCGGTGGAGCCCTGCAGTATTCACCAGCTACATGCACCAAATTGTTATGGTATGTGCTATGCTACACAATCTGATCCTGCGGTAACAGTGGCAGCAGGAACAGCATGGTGCATGGACACACAGCCCCCCACCAATGACAAGGCCTGTACAGGTACAGTGTGATTTGGAGGAGGAACTACCTGAGCTGGGCCCAGTAGGCAAAAGGGCCATGCACAGTATGACCTGCCCTTGGTAAAGAGGCAGCACATCACATATGCACTGACACAGTAGGTACCCAGGGATTTCACCCTCTCTGACTCTCACAGACAGTACCATGGATACCAAACATGACACTACCTGTGCTCAGCCATGTATAGGAACTGCACTGTGTGCATCCAACATAGGCAGCCCTCCAGCACTGTCCTCAGGTCTGGAACATCCCCAAGGTAAGTCAATCCACCTACCAATTGGCAGTTGTATTAGAATGTGTATTTACCCATTGCTTTGGTATGGATGTGAGCATACAAGGGAATTTGGTGGCCGACTGTTAGGGCAGCAGACAGTATACATCCATAGTAGCGCCATGACATCTGTAGCACATACCGGGGTCACAATAGTAGCCAGTAGTACACAGGGTGTCCTAACCCACTGCAGGTTATGGGCTGAACATCATGCATGTCCATACAGCCCACACATGTCCCATACAGCTGGACAGGTGTAGACCAATACAGACAAATGCTATACAATGGCCTCTGGATATGCCCAATGAATGACCCCAACCCCCACAGACACAAACACAGACTACAGCAGGCAGTTGGATGTAGGTTGTGAAGGCTAGGACATCCGACACCACTATGCTGGTAATTAAAGCTCGGATCTGACGTACACTGGTATGCCTCCAACCAGCAATTTAGGTAGGTCCACACACTGAAATGGAGTACCTGGCATACCAGTACAGTAGTGGCAAATGTGTACAACTGTCAGCTGTGCCCCCCTTCCAACGTACACATGTGAGAGTCATGTGTGCCACCCCCGCTGCTGTGTAGGATTGTGGATACAGCTGGATGTCCCCCCACGCTGTGCAGAAATGTAGCAACTGTCAATGCCACATGACCATTAGCTACCCTGCAGACACAGCATGCCACCTGTCAGTGTACAACACAGGGGTCGGCACCACAGTACTGACTATCATGACATGCGACACATGTGATCCAGATGACCATACTAGGCATGCTCAAACACATGAAGGTATGACGGTAATGTCAGTCGACAACATGCGTAACAGTCATACTGGGCATTCTCACACACTGAAACACAGGACGGCCAGATCTGCAAACACCAGTGGTCCGGACATATCTGCCAGTACATTGCTATACTGTTGGATGACTGTGCTGTATGGTATGTGTGTGGTACTGTCTATTGTCTGTACATATGCCATGGTGTATCGGTAATTCACATGAGCTGTGTGTGCAGGGTATTGCTACCAACACGTGCAAAGGACAGTTCTTTGTTTGCGGCCAGAACAACACCTTTGGATATGGAGTGGGTAAGGCACATTCAAGCAGGTGGGAGCGGTTGTGCATGGGTTTGCATGGTGTTAAGCACTGCTGACCTCTAGTTACAGCTCCTTATACTCGTTTAGACTCCACATTTCTTTAACAGTGCACTACTGGCATACTGGTAGACAAACACGTTTACACCCGCTCACTCACTCACTTGCACGTGCACCATTTGTGCTTACATTTGTCACTCACGCTGGGTGGCCACAATCCCTTGTGATGCCTATTACATCGGACTACATGATTACAGTATCGGGTATGTCTAACCATTAGGCAACAGCAGGCATTCGACTATACGGACTCGGTGGCCTGTCCAGTGACATAATCATATTATATGTGTGTTCCTCCTACAATCTGCTCCCACTTTTACTATTGGTATGAGGAAATACTTCATTAACCATAAGATTAATTGTAATACTAGATCACTAGTTTACTTAGCCCTTTGTGAATGCTGTAACGCATTCTATGTTGGTAAAACGGATCGTCGATTTCGTAACCGTATTTACCAACATATCTACGCGATTAAGAATAAGAGAAGCGATAATGCCCTCTCTAAACACATTTTGAGCAACAGTGGCCATAGTTTCCAATTTATGGGCATAGACAACATTAAGTGTGACATTAGAGGGGTCCAATCTCTAATTTTAGAGACCCGCGAGTTAGAGTGGCAACTTCAGTTAGACGCTTTTTCCCATCCTGGTCTTAATGATAATTGTAATATTGCATGCATTTTAAAGTATAGAAGCTATCTTAGGTAAACTGGGTTTGTCAATTCATGTTTCCCTTGTTTACCCTTGAAGGGATGTGTTAGTTGCTTTAATTTACACATTTTTAGTAGTGCTTCAATGCATTTTTTATTATATCATTTTATCTATGTCTGGAATTTGTATTTGTTGTTACTGTAGTTAGCGTTAAGTCACTTAATCGCCATATTTTTTTGGGGGACCTCTTTGTTGTTTGTTTACTTGTACTCATACAGGTAGGGCTGTTATGAAATTGATTTTTTTACATCTGCTTGCATTATTTATACATATACAATTTTTTAGATTTTAGTATATATACTTTTTATAATTTTTTATGTAATATATGTATTTTGCTTTAATTGCACTTTGTGTGCATTAACAGGAAGTGACATCAATAACTGGTCACTAGTGAAGGTTTTTAAAAAACTTGTGAGATTGTGCTCCTTGTATGCTGATGAAGCTTCTGCTTTTGCAGGAGCGAAAACGCTATTTTTCTATTTTGTGAATTAAAGTGCGTTCCAGTTACTTTTGAACTTGTGGCTTACCGGAGCACCTTTGTTCGTTTTCGTGAGTTTTTGTTCTTTTTATTAGCTAGTATGTCTGTTGGTGCACCATCCAGCCCGAGTTCACCTAATATTTTCGGCACTAACAGCACTGTAAATCTTCAAGAAAATGCAAGCATTCAAGCGCTAATGGTAGCGCTTTCACAACGGCTCGACATTATGAACTCTCGCTTGGACAATATTGAGAGAACTAATGTCACCTACGGGCGAGCAAATTCTCCTGGTCTGTTGGTTAGTAGCAATCAAACTTCTGGTGCCAGTAATGTGGATATTCCAGCTGGCCAATTGCAACGACCCATATTGCCTGCCTCTACGGTTCCACCTGGTTCAGGCAGTTTACCTCTTGGCGGTTTTTCCAACAATGGATTTTTGCCTAATTTTTCTAGTACCATTAACAATTGTAACAACATGAATGGAGGGGTTGGCGATGCCCCTCAGTTTGTCACTCAACAAGCGGTTGGAGATTCTGATTCACTTATTGGTTTGCCTTCTATGTCCGAATGGGCGAAGAACTTGGCCCCTTTTTCTTTCGGTGGCACTACAACTTCGGGCTTACCAGTGATGGACTCCTCCAGCCCAGGTAACTCATCCGATAACATTACAGCAAATCTTAAGGTGTTGGACATGAAACTTTTGAAAATTAAGAAATTACAATTGGAAGTCTCATACTTCCAACAGTGTTTATCGGAAGGAGTTATACCCAAGGGGCTACGTAGCTCCTTTTCACCTACAGGGCTATTCTCTGATACTACCTTTCTTTCTGAACTTGAGGCCCTTTTTAACAAACAAGGGGCAGAACTCCTAGAGTTAATGGTCAGAAATTATTCTAAGCACATCACAGTGTTACTAGATGAGGCTTCTAAACTTGATGACAATATTAAAGCAGATATTAACTTTCATAGATATAAATATGACTACAACAGGATATTTTCTAGCATTGATTCATTGCTAGTTAAATTGAAAGATAATAAGCTTAAAAAGTTATCAAGGGACAGACATGCATACCAGACCAACTCTGTCTACCCGAATATGACCAAACAGGTTAACAGGCCCATTAACCAAATGGAGAAAGGTGTCCCTGCACCTGATGACACCAATAGGGAGGCTCTTGGGCAAACTCCCTCGGACGTAGGACAGAATGGTAATGGAGGTGAAACAAGTTCTGACCAAGGCCCTAGGAGAAGTAACAGGATCAAATCCTTTAATAAAAAGGATAATAGTAATAATTATCAGAAGCCTTTTTTAGGGAAGAAGGGCAATCGGTACCAGAGGAACAAGAACTGGAACTGATTGGGGCTATTATTGATCCACCAGGCGATGTACCTGAGGGGTCCCAGATCCCAGTTGTTTTGTCGAATTTAAAAGGAGACTTTCACATTTACAATTTCTCTAATGTTATTGTTGATCAAGAACTAATTGAGCTCCTGGCAAAAGGCCTGAATTTTGTCCCTGATCACAAATTTAAGTTGGCTAAAACTCTTATGGACTTAAAATTTTTTGTGCGTAAGCTCAACTTGAATGTTTTCTTTAACAATGTTTTGCCTGTAGATACTTTTAACTTGAAGTTAACTAGTTCATTCAACCCCCCTTTACACCCCAGCCTCCACACTTTTGAAAAAGCTTGTGAACTTGACTTTAGACATCTTTTTGCATCTGTTAATGAATCTGGTTTAATTAAGAATATCTCTCATGATCAATTTACTGCCTTGAATAAAATTTGTAGTATGGCTGTTAGAGTAATTAAACCAGATATGGGAGGGGGTTTGGTTTTGTTTGATAAGGCGCAATACACTACTAGAATGCTACAGGTGCTAGACTCACCGGCATATGAAAGTTCTTCTTTAAATGAACTAACAAGCACCTATAATAAAATCAAAGGTTATTTTAGGGATTTGTATCTCGAGGGTAGGATTAACATTGACACTTACAATTTTATTGACATCTCCTACCCTAGGGTCCCAGTCATGTTTGGGATCCCTAAAATACATAAGAGCTTAATCGATCCACCTATGCGGGCGCTAGTGGACGGTAGATGCTCTATTACACATCCTTGTGCCTGCCTTATCGACAGTATCCTTGGCAAATACTTGAAATCTATACCACAAATTTGTAAGGACTCATGGTCCTTTTTAAGCATGATTAATGAAGTCCAATTCGAACGTGACCTCAACTTCTTGACCATTGATGTGGTTGATTTATATACTTCGATTCCACATGAGGAGGCTGTCGAATGGATTGAACTCATGCTTTGTGAATGTGGGGCTCCTAACAATGACATTATGTTAGTCACTATTTTGCTTGACATTGTCCTTTCTTCTAATTTTTTTATCTTTGAAAACCATTACTATCTTCAAAAGAAAGGCATAGCAATGGGTTCCCCATGTGGCAGCAGTGTGGCAAACCTGTTTGTTGCCTATTGGGAGAAGAAATACCTTTTCAATCACCCAATTTTTAAGGCGTGTTCTAAAATTTACACCCAATTCCTAGATGATGTGTTTATGTTGATTAAAGGGGGTGAGGAAGTTGCCTTGAACCTTATTGCACATATGAACGCCTCAACAGAATTTTTAAAATTTACACATCATTTTTCGACTTCTGAGATTGACTATCTAGATGTCCAGTTAGTCAAAGATATCAGCAATAATAGATTCTGTTCATCTGTTTTCAGGAAGCCCACTTATTGCAATTCTTTTTTGCACTTTTCAAGTTGCCATCCCTGGAAGCAGAAGCGTTCTATTGTTAAAGGGCAACTGGTTAGGGCTGCCCGGATGTGCAGCACTGAAGAGGCTTTTGACAAAGAGTGTTCTTTCCTCACTGACATGTTCTTGAACCGTGGGTACCCTGAAGCCCTTATTGGTGATTTAATAGGTGAGGTGTCATCTAAACGTTTAAAAGGCACCTACCTCCCACTGCTTTTATTTAAAGTGCAAAAACCTCCACTTGAAAGTGGTTTCATGTCACCTAGTACTTTGCCGAATTCCTCTCTGGCTACTGATGACTATGGTGAAATTTCCAGCGGTTCTAATAATTCCAACTTTTCTATTGGGTTTATTTCCTCGTATAACATCAACTCTGGTCTTTTGTGTTCAATTATCCATAAGAATTGGTATTTCATCACCAATTCTGGGTTACATGAGAGACTGGGAGTTACCCCTCTATTCACATTTAAAAGAGGCAATAATCTTAAGGATTTGCTACAGAGGAATAAAGCAACAGACCTTATGGTGAGACAAAAAGGTACCCACATTTGTGGGTGTTGTAAATGGTGTAGGTACCTCCGGGTAGGAAACACTTTTTCTATTGGTATGAGGAAATACTTCATTAACCATAAGATTAATTGTAATACTAGATCACTAGTTTACTTAGCCCTTTGTGAATGCTGTAACGCATTCTATGTTGGTAAAACGGATCAGCGATTTCGCGACCGTATTTACCAACATATCTACGCGATTAAGAATAAGAGAAGCGATAATGCCCTCTCTAAACACATTTTGAGCAACAGTGGCCATAGTTTCCAATTTATGGGCATAGACAACATTAAGTGTGACATTAGAGGGGGTCCGCAATCTCTAATTTTAGAGACCCGCGAGTTAGAGTGGCAACTTCAGTTAGACGCTTTTTCCCATCCTGGTCTTAATGATAATTGTAATATTGCATGCATTTTAAAGTATAGAAGCTATCTTAGGTAAACTGGGTTTGTCAATTCATGTTTCCCTTGTTTACCCTTGAAGGGATGTGTTAGTTGCTTTAATTTACACATTATTTTTAGTAGTGCTTCAATGCATTTTTTATTATATAATTTTATCTATGTCTGGGATTTGTATTTGTTGTTACTGTGGTTAGCGTTAAGTCACTTAATCGCCATATTTTTTTGGGGGACCTCTTTGTTGTTTGTTTACTTGTACTCATACAGGTAGGGCTGTTATGAAATTGATTTTTTTCCATCTGCTTGCATTATTTATACATATACAATTTTTTAGATTTTAGTATATATACTTTTTATAATTTTTTATGTAATATATGTATTTTGCTTTAATTGCACTTTGTGTGCATTAACAGGAAGTGACATCAATAACTG
>NC_056725.1:476646127-476736127 GCF_019279795.1 Protopterus annectens | reverse complement strand
ACTGTTACATGAAGTATGGTACATAGTTATTTCCTACAATCACAGGACATTTGCCATTGTATCATTCTTTGTCAGGACACACCTACCCAAACAGTGACTGTCCCTCACACAGTGGGTCAGGAGGTACCCTGTTTACATCAGCACCTTAATCACCCTATTTCCAAGTGCCACTGTGCGAATGTATACAATATATTCTCTCGATTATTCATGTGGGGAGACGTGCGACATGGGCAGGTGTTTGATCCTGGGTAGTAGGTTCTGCATGACCGTCTAGAGGCTGAACAGTCCCGTGCACCACTACTGCACATTCAACTTGTGTCCAGATGTCTACAGGACTGGACATCGTGTCGTGATACCAAGTCTGATGTAGACACAGGTTACTTATTCCATGAGGGATATCCAAAAATTGAACAAGAAAACAACCTTCGATTTTTCTGGACGTACGAAAATGTGATGGGGTTTTAAATGCAAGGGATACATAGTTTACAATCCTGACACTGCCTATGGTGACACTGCCTACTACATATGAGTAGTGGTCAGTATGTGTAGATATGGTTGTGCCAAGCTAGTAGCCCGAGTATGGCTGGATTTGGTGGATGTTCAGGTATGTGGGCGGGTTGTGTGCTGTGGAGGGGATGATGAGTATTCAATTATGCATCCAGGTGTTTTGCATTTGGATGGGCCAGTTCCATCCAGAACATTTTGTGGTTATGTGCCGGTGACGTTTCTGTACGTGTGTATCGCACATTTTAATATTCATACGTTTGTGTGATTGTGTTCTACAGTATGGCCTGTCAGGTTGTATTGCAGATGTGTATACTTGTTCTTTGTGTTACTTTCTGATTCACCCGCTGCTCCCTCATACACCTCCAATTCAGTTATTGTGCATCCAACACAGTCTCGCCTTTGTGGATTATACCATTACCCATCCCCCACACACACATATTCCTGACACTCCATCCATCCCTTCTTTGGTTGATGGCCCATGACACGGTCAAGGGAACACATTGCATACACTACATATGTCAGGTACCTGTGTGGTTGTGAGGACTACCCTGGCATTTTTCACCTTCCACATGCTGTACATCATGCACATAGGTACATGCACATACTTAACTTTCATGACATGGTAGGTACACCCGGGTAATACCCGTTCAACTGTGACACATCCTGACAAGAACAGCTTGGACCACATATGGGCGGATTTTGGCCGAATGCTCTGACCATTGGTAGGGTTGCCACCCTTTGATATGTCCAGGATGGGATATATTCCAGACACAAATCACATTTTACAGGACAACACATACCCACGGACAGTGCTACGGATAATACTTTTGTTTTCTGCCTACATGTTAGCTTATTGTTGTAGCAGTTTATGTGCTCCTTCTGTTTCGTTTTCTTGCTTATTCTATTTCTTGTCACATGTGGTATGTTACATACGGACATACCTATTGAATGTGACTATTACATGCGATGTGAGATATAATTATGTCATACGGTCGCTGGATATTTTACATTTATAATGGTTTTGGTATGGACACAACTGCCCAGCTGTGTACTATCCCTCACAATGTGGGACAGGTGGTAACCCTGACCATTGGGCTAGACGTAGCTATTGGCGGCGCACTAACATGATGCGTTTCACTTCCACTTGGTATAACTATCTACACTGCATTAGAGTACGGGCACATGGTTTTAAATGTCATTTGTTCGAGGGATGGAGACTCGATATTTGCTACCGTGCATTTGTGTTTGCTTTTTAATTTTGTGTTCGCAAGAACTGTCTTGCATGCTTTGCATATGTTTCAGTATCCACGGACACAAGTGTGATTACTATTGCAGGCAAATTGTTATATTCAAGCATTTTAGGTTGCATGTCGATAGCCGACATTTCCATGCCTCCGTGCGGCACTTCGACACGCCCTATGCACTCTTGCTCATTTCCTATGCAAGTGGCTGTGGCAGCAGTGCACCTTCATTAATATGCATATGGCACTAATGCGCCATCTACATGCCACACGGTCAGCGCAAGCCTAACGCCGGACTTGCGCCGAGCTTCATGAATCCCGGGATAAGTCTGTTGTTTGTGCTGCTATCTGTAAAAAGCATGAACATTTTATATTGGAAGGACTTGCAGATAATTACCTATAAAAATATATGAGCATTTATATGATACTGAGACCAAAAATACAAAAATTGCTCTTGCATAACATCTGAATTATTGCAGTAAAAAAAAAAACTGTTTGATTTTGTCAGTAATAGATTCCATTGAAACGTACAATATTAAATTAAATGATAAGGATGTACTAGATACCTGCAATAACCCTGGACTAAATGAATAAAAGAATTTTACAGCTTATTTAAAAATGAAAAGGTTAAAACATTAACTATTATATGATATATTGGTGTCAAGTCATGTGTTTTTTAGTGTTAAGTACTTAAGCATGTATTTCTCATTGTTTGCTCAGTCTAAAGAAGTCTTATTTGAAGATAGAGCACTTAGTGGGTAAATAAAGTTTGCTGTGGTGCAGTGACTTATTTTTATCAGTTTCAGAAAGTACCATGATTAGAGAGTGTTTTGGGAAAACTTTCTATTTCTTTTTCATAAGTCACGTGCGCCATATGTGAGAGTCATGGGCACTACCTTGGTGGTTTGCTGACACATTGTATATTACGCCTTGTCCATTGCAAACTAACTGGCCAGTGATGGAGTGGAATCCCTTTCAGCTGATATCCCGTTGTCCCTGCTTCTCAGGTAGGGCTTTTATTTCAGTGTGGGTACAGTCAAAGCCACCCAGTACATCAATGAAATGGGCAGTTTCATAAAATGCCCTATGGTGTTACCTATATGGTTTGTGAAAAGCACTTATGCTCCTTCACATGCTGATGCATTACAGTAAGGAACTTCTGTACCTGATGCAGATACCTATGGTGCATCAACTATGTCCCCTGCTATAGCTCGAGGTTTCAATAATAGACATGCCTTAATGATCAATTAGACAAAGACACTCCATGCATCCCATGGAGTTACATATGATGCAACACATCTTATCCAGGTCTTGAATGGTGCCTCTCTCTGCACAGTAGTGATCCATTGTTTCTGTGTGGTATAGGGTATGGCTTGATACAAGCAAATAATTTTGTATCAGTGTGGCAACAATATGCATCTCCATGACTTCCAGAAAGAACAACTGTCTCCTCCATATGCACATCAAGTTATGCAGTGGCTGCAAGTATAAGTTTTTGCAGTCTGTCTCCCAAAATTTAAAATTTTGCTGCTGCCACAATTCTGTCAGTAGCATCTCTCTCTGCATGGAATGTGTACATTCTGAATCACTCTGCATATTGTTTACCCTCATTTTCCTCTGATATTGCTCTTGTTTTATACTATTCCTCATTTGCATGTCATTATCCAGGTATGTGCTGCTTACTGTCTGGGATAGGTTGTATCTCATAGAATGTTAAGTGATGTGGATGTCAAACGAACACCCTATATTTTGTACAGGGTGTTTGCTTAACATCCATCTGTATAATGGCCAATCGCATTTACATCCATTTAGCATAGTATGGATGTAAATGTGGTCGGATGTTAAGTGGAAGGGCATTAAGAGATATACACCTGTACTGCCATTTCCATACTATGCAGGCCACAGGATTTGTTGACTTTTTGCAATTGAGTTCAGTGCCTCTTTGAATCAACCTGACCAGATACACAGTCACTCATCACACAAAATCATCTACCATGTACTGGCTGAACTGCCATTTTATTTATATCTTGCAAAATTCATTATTATTATGGTGCCACAGACCATCCTTCACCTATCTAATGTTTTTCAACCTCAAATGCATTGAATGTTTCTTTTATCGAGCATTTAATTGTATTAATTTGCTTTAGCAGGCTTATTACTTGGGTTTCTAATATCTTGATCACAGATGTTCTAAAAACATGCCATAATTAATGGTAGATTAATATACTACTGCAATTCAGCTGCCAAACCTCACCTTCCAATAATACTCACTATTATCTAATACACATTTCCAATTCAATTTTCTTATATACAACTTAAGATCTATAATCTTGTCAGTGATGTTTACCTGTGCCCTTGCTTAAAAGGCATTTAATGATACCTCTTTTAAAAAGCCCCTACAATAATAGCGTGAATTAACAGAACCCTTTTTATAACTTAAACTAATTACATTTTTAAGACCTGTAGTTAAATTATGCAATTAAGTGTGTTTGTATGTGTGTGAGTGTGTCTGTTTAGGGGATGCTTTGTCATCACAGTCCATTTGTTACATATTATTAAGTCTAGGTCTTAAAAATAATGTGACACTTTTAGTTTTGCCAATTAGCAAATTGAACAAAAGTATATTGCAGTGAAAATTTGACTAAAAAGTTTCAAACCAAATTAACCCTTTTACATGTTGCAGTTGTAACACATAGCAATATGAAATAGTCTGGTATGTTAGCTATGAATGATATTTCTTGTTTTCTATTCTGTAACATGTAGCAATCTGGAATATTCTGGTATGTCACCTATCAAGGACATTACTTTATTTTCTGTTCTGAACAGGAGCATTATTGTAATGAATACCAAAGTAATTTTTAGGGTTCTTACAGTCCTCCTAATGCAGGCCTCACAGGAGGAAGATTGTATCCAACCACTGCTAATTGACTAATTCATTCAGCCTCAAGCATAAAGCTTGCTTGCATCTGAATGTTGTATTTAGATCCTATTTTGCCTTGAAAGAAGTAAGCCCTTCTTGGTCATTCCATTACTGTGACATATAATACAAAGCTCTTCTGCGTCATTCCATAATTGTGTAATCTAGTTAAGATAGATTCCATAATTGTGTATTATGCTTAACTTTAACGTGACTATAAGTATTTTTTTTTTTCATGTGCAGAAGTATAAATGTGAAAATAACAGTAATTCATAATTCATTTCTCACTCATAGACCTCTGCTTGTTATGTATTTTGTTCCAAATAGCAGCAGACCTACAACGTTTGTGTTTTTTTGCCATACTTATGTTATCCCTAGCTATGACTCTGGTTTCATAATGACATCTAGAGTTACATGACCTGTGTATCTCAAATGTCAGTCAGTGAATTAGAAGTGCCAGTTTGTAAAATAATATGATTGTGATATATATTATTTCATTATAGCCATAGAGAATTGCAAAGATAATACAGTCAAAAGCTATTTGAACAAGTTGTCAGACAGATTGCATAAGAAGTCACAGTGGGTCCGCTGTTTCTTGCTTCTTTAAATGACATTTATACAATAAACTGCAGCTGAATGCTTCAAGTCTCGACAGAAGGCATTCACTGAAATCTTCATCAGTTTTACTTCTTACATTAAATGCCAATCTCCAAATTTAGAGAGAAAATGTATATTCCTTCATCTCTCAGGATTAATTTAATAAAGGTGAAATATATCTTTTATGTTGGTAAAAGGTGAGCAATTCAAGAAAAACTAAAACAGATCACACAGTGTAGAAATAAATATGTACCATAAGTAAAATTTTGTGAAAAACGGTAAACAGGTGGACATACTTTTGTACAATTTGTGGAAACTAAACCCACAAAAAATTTAAAAAAAGGAAAAGCAAATATGTAGTATTATACTAATAAAAATAGACTTTTAAAATAGTAATAACTCATGGGTGGGTGTGAGCAAAGCTTGGTTTATCCACAGATAGCTTGATATGGTCACTTGGCCTTCACTCTCATGACCAAACTAAGCCAGCCATGGGTAAACCAAGGATTACCTATACCCAGCCATGAATTATTACTAAATTCTGTTGTCAACTTTACTGGAGGAAACTCAAATAATACACCAGTAGTCATTAAGATAACAAACATTTGCATTTCACTCACAATTAAGTCCTTCATCACTTTTAACAGAATATTCTTTAAAAACTGCATGCTATTTCATGTTGCATTTAAAAAGACAATCCATACTATCAGAGTTGGATCATGGTCAAATGGGGCCTTAGGCAGGGTAATCGATGGGGGACCCCCTGTACACAGCCACCCAGCTCCCTAATCCTTTCCAGTGTCCCATTACTTTGCTATTTCTCCCCAGTAACCATAAACCCTGTTCAAACCTCTCAGTGTACATACTGTTTCCTGCTTTACTTCCAGAATAACTGCAGGCATTTGAATTTAATTTAAAACTTTTATTTCAGATGCTATAGCATAAACACTGCTATACATTTGCTAAACAAACCAATATAGTCTCACAATTAAAGTAGATTTATCATTAACAGTAAACTGCTCTGGCACTGAAACCCATTCAAAGAAAATGCATTTGGCCAGTGGTGGATAGAATTTATCCTTGGGCTGTTTTCAAACCATAGGCCCCTTGCACATATTTCTAAAACTATGCATACATGCATGTGTTCTTTGATTCACTTTCCTGATTGTATTAAATTGCATTCCTAGTATGATGCAGCACCATTTGTTACAGTGTATTTTAAATTTGTAGTTTTGAACATTTTCCCAGTAGGCAATGAAACAAAATGTATAAAGCAAAAATGACAAAACTGCCCAGTTCAGAACATTTCAACCATAAAAGGCTACTTGTCATTGCACTCCACCAATATCAGTCAATATTCATAATCTCTGCAGAAGTAAAAGTCATCTGAATAATTCCACATTAAAGAGATCTGTAACTAATGAAGAGGTCTCTGCTAGCAAACAGCATTATATTTCAGTGTGTCACCAAGAAATTCAGTGGCTGCTGCCCTTGAAGAATAAGTTGTCTATGTTACATTACAAAAACGATAGTAAACTGGTAATATTCAATAGGGAATGAATGGCAAACCAACAACAGATTCATAGTTATTAAGCATCTCATCCAAAGGAGAATAAACTCAGAAATGCAGCATCCCCACCCCTTTAAATACAACAAAGTATCATCAGTCTATTTATATGCTGCGGTAGTAGAACCCACAGCCTTCTGCATCAAAAGCAAGCATATTAACTGTTGTGCTACTAACAACACTTTCAAACTTTAAAGCACAATGGTGATGGCCAAGCAAAACAGTTGCACATTGTAAACAGACAGCATGAGCAGCAGAAAACTTCTCTTTCCTTGAAACTCACAGTTCCTTAAAAATGCACTGAAGCTCACAATTCCTTGAAAATGCAGTGAAACTCAATTCCTTGAAAATGTACTTGAAACTCAGTTCCTTGAAAATGCACTTAGAACTCAATTTTTTTAGCAGCTTGGTAGTAGGTGCAGAGGATTCAGGCTCGTGTCTCCTATAAGTACTATAAGTAAGGTACATGGCTTCAACCTAAGCAATTCAACTAATTTGCCATCCCCAACTAAGGTATTTCATACACACACACACCCACATACATACATACTACCTTTGTCTGACCATGCTGTGGAAGAATCAGTTTCAGGTCCAGCAAATATTTTTAAATTCTGCACACAGAATGTGAGACTCAGGCAACAGGTCTGTTTGCTGATATTGCATGCAAGCACATTGTCGCATGCATGGATGAAACAGGTGTAGGTGACAACAACGCAGAGGACCTTCTTAAAAAAGAACACCCTTAAAAAAAATACTGAATTTTTTTAATTAAAAAAAAATATGGCAGTCCCCTGCCCAGTGGGGTTCCTCCCAGCTGGAGGGGGGGGGGGGCTCCCTCCAAGTCAATGGGCCCTACAAGACTGCCTAGGTCTCCTAATGCTGGATTGAGATGTTGATACTATTAAGCTAATGAGATTTTATTTCATAAAGCTTGAAAATAAATTGAATTATTTCTCAAAAAGATCGTGTTTTGTATACATTTGTTCAGTAGTAATGAGTAATGGAAAGTAAAACAAACAGAGGCAGACAAACAATAGAGGTCAGGATGTTTAGTAAATGTTTCCAAGCAACTTTGTTAGCACACGTAAGCTTGGCACAGCAACTCCTCAGACCACTAAATGTCACTTTCATAATTAAAAGTTTGCCAGGTCATCTAAACACTCATAAGTCACACTGACACTTAAAGTAATGTTACTGTTCTAGTTCCTGAACGGAATGTGCTATACCACTGCATAGACAGCCAAGGCAATACAAGGGATGGTAAAGTTAACCTTTCAGTAATTGCATTAAGTATAATTATGGCATGATTTATGTTTATGAGCAGAAAAATAATTCAAATTTGTATGTTCAAACTCTTTGAAGCATGACTGTATATACAACAACAAAAGAACAAGGATTTATAAAGAAGAATGATGGCAAATTTCTTTAAATTTTATTTTTCTCCCTCAACGAGTCAGCATAGATTTTATGTTGTTTTTTTTAATGGGCAGAACCTCTATATCATTCTGTTTTACTGACTTATTTTGCTTGTCCCTGCTAACCTGCATTGTTTCTGCTACTATCTAGAAAACCTTTGGGTATACTGTGTAGCCAAATATCACTCTCAACCTTTCAATCAAAACATGCAAATGCCTAGAATCACATTCTTTATTCTGAACACCCCTCAGTGAAACCAACTCAGGCTTTTCTGCTGCTCTTTGGATAACTCGGGTGTGTACTGCTGTCCTGCAGGCAGCTCAGCTAAGCACTATCGAGCATTGCCCCACTCTCTTTATAATTTTAAGTCCCCTTGCTAATCCCAGAGCAATAGCTGAACTTTTGCCCTCTCACAAACCAGGAAGGAATTACCTGCTGTTATGGACAGCCATTTCCTAACATTTTTCCAGCCAGCCTGATTGACATTGGCATCCTGAGGCAATGTAGCAATTGCCTCATGTATACTGGCAACCGCCTGCTCCTAAATCAAACAAATACAGTATGTAGGAGGTGTCACTATATGATAAAACCTGAATCGGTCTACACATGTAACAATAAACAAGACATTGAAAAGGTTGTCAGCTCACACACCTCTCCTTTTACACAAAAAAAGTCAAGACACATAAACCCACATATGCAGACATACTCACCTAGGGCTTACTAAAATTCCAGAGACCTCCCACATGCAGACAACCCTCATATACTGGTACATGAACAGAAGCCACCAGTATGCATAACAACATGTATAACAGTGTCTCAGCAATCAAGCCCCTAAGGCAAAACACTTCTAAACTAAATTTCCTAGTGATAGGCAACTCAGTTGTGAGGCACACAGACGTCCCTCTCACCAGGCTGGACAAGGAGAATGTGACGGTCAGTTGCCTGTCAGGTGCCAGGATCTATCAAGTCACACACACTCAAGTCAATCAGCAACAATTACCATTATGACTCTGCCATAGTACATGTTGGAGTAAATGACTTGAGACGTACTTCTCTGGACTGTATGAGAAGAGACATGATACAGCTCTCTGATTACGTGTGCCAGACAGGTATGTCCCTAGCCCTAAGCAGCATTCTACCTTCACCTAAGATGATGCCACAGTACAGAAAAAAAAATGATTGATCATAAGAATTGACTTGGCTTCTGGTGTCAATCCGAGGGGATCCAGTATCTGTCAGCCTGGAAAGACATGATCAACAGACCTCAATGCTACACCAGGGGTGGCCTTCACCTGTCTTCTCAAGACTTTAGGAATCTGACAAATATGCTTGCCTCATCCATAGAGCCTTTTTTAGGCAATGTCAAAACAATAAAACTTCCAACATAGAAAAATACCATAGAGACATACCCAAGGTCATGCTGCTTAATGCTAGGAGCCTAAACAGTAAGCTGCACTCCCTGGAAGCACTCTTCACCTTGGCAGATGCCAATGTCTGTGCAGACACTTAGAGTTGGCTCATGGCCATGGAGAGTACCCCAGCCATGTAGGGCTACAATGTCTTCCACACATTCAGACCCCCAAAATGAGTATGAAAGAACCAAAGGTGGAAGTGCATCCATTTTCATTAAATCCAAATACACCTTGTTACTAGTAAAATAGTACAACTCTCTTGAGCTACTTCAGGTCCAAATAATTATAGGCAAAACACCCTACCGCATCATAGCTAGCTACAGGTCCCCCACCATGAACCAGGATAAACACATTGCCTACCTGGACTTGCTTGAATCACTCAATATACAGCCAAATACCTTGGTCATGGGAGACTTCAACTACCCATCCATTGACTGGGTAGCTTATACAAGCACAGATACCACCACACTGAGGTTCCTTGACTTTGTTAACTCAAATATACTGGAATAGATAGTCTGCACCCCAACAAGGGGTTCAAATATCCTAGACCTAATACTTCCCCCATAGGGCAGCTACTACATCACCCCCAGTGTGCTGCCCTCCCTAGTTAAGTCAAACCATAAAGCTGTCTTGTTTCAAGTAAAGGTCATAACCGACACCCCCACAGGAGCAAAACAAAAAATTCTCCAAAGCAAACTATCACCTTCTGAAAGATGGTATAAATGGTTTCAAAGCTCCTGCTAACACAGGCAACAATGACTCCTATGCAGAGGAGTAGACAAACACCCTATACAACCACTTAAGCAAATGTATTGACTCTGCAGTATCAGACAGGACTAAAATCAGGTCCACTCACAAAAACAAGACACCCTGGTGGACTGCAAGTATAAATAAGTTATATAACAAAAAAAAAGAAACTAATGTCTAAGACCAAGAAGGAATATACTCAGCAAAGGAAAACTACCCTACCAGCCTAAACAAGCAAATGAGAAACCTTGTAAAGTCTTCTAAAGCAAGTTACTAGACAAGACTGGCATCCCTATCTAAAGACAATCATAGTGCATTCTTTAGCTACATCTGAGTCTTCAAATGGGATACCCAGCTGTATGCCAAACTTATGGTGGACAGAACCACTTACATGGAACATGAAGATATTGCCAACCTGCTGGCTGACAGATTTGGTGGCAATTTATCCCCCTGTCCACACCAGCCATACCCCATAGCATTCCTGACACCTTTCCCCTACCATTTATATCCAAAGAACAGGTTATTCAAGCACTCTCCAAGACCAAAAATATGACCTCTATGGGACCAGATAACATCCCAGTCTAAACAATCTAAAACAAGACCTAGCAGAAACACTTAGTTGTTTCTTTAACCATAGCCCAAGCATTGGTTTTGTGCTGGAGAAGTGAAGAACAGCAACAGAAATCCCTTTGCACAAAGTGGGTCCATCGGCCGACCCTGTGAACTATAGACCCATTAGCCTGACCAGCTTTATCTGCAAGGCCATGGGAAGAATCATCATGGACCTTATCAACCAGGACATAAACAACTTTTAAACTCTTGATCCAACCCAGTTTGGTTTCGTCAAGGGTAGATCTTGTTTATTAAAACTGATGAACTTCTTTGAGAAAGTCACCAAAGGCCTGGATAAGGGTAAAGCAGTACACACCGCCTATCTTGATTTAGCCAAGGAGTTTGACACAATTCCCAGTCAGGAATCACTGAAAAACTTTTCCAGTTGGGTATCAATGAAAGTAGAGCAGCACCAAATATATTTGAAGAGAAATACAGGCAAAGGAATCCAGACATGGAAAACTTTACAATACAAAAAATAAGGAGACAAAGAGGAAAAATAGAAAAATGAGATTGATAATCGAGAAGTTAAAGAAATTGTAGTATTCGGGCTGGTAATGTGGTTGTTGTACTGTAGGGGCGCTGTGGGGAATTCAACATGTACTGTTGGTTCTGTATTCTCTGGTAACTTGTTGGTTCCGGTGTATGTATGACTTGCAGAAGTGGAAGCATGTAGCATGGGTGCGCACCTGGAGGCTCTTAATAAAGAAAGGCCTTACAACTCCAGAAACCATGTGGTCTCCTTATTTCCCAGGATATAACATATTGGCGACGAGAGGATGGGATGCCTCCGAGTCCCCTGCGAGTGAAAATGGTGGGGTGCAGTTCATGTTGGACGACGAAGAGACGGGGCCTGCCGGAGTGATGTCTGGTTCCATGTTGGGGTCACTGGTGGCATACGACTGTCAGACACAGACCTGGGAGGAGTATTATGAAGTGTTGGAACATTTTTTTGAGGCAAACCAGATAATGGAAGCGGGTCGGAAGCGAGCCATATTGCTGAGCTCGGTGGGCAGCAAGACGTACAGTCTGATGAGGAACTTATTGAGTCCTGATAAACCGGGGGACAAATCGTTCACAGAGTTGACGAGCTTGCTTCAGTCACATTATAACCCGAAGCCGAGTGCAATAGTCCAGAGGTTCAAGTTAAATTCAAGGACTAGAATGGCCAATGAAATGGTAATGGAGTATGTCGCAGTGTTGAGGGAACTGGCGCAACATTGTGATTATGGGGACAGACTGACCGAAATGCTACGAGATAAGCTCGTATGTGGCATTGCAGATGACCGCATACAACGCAGATTGTTAGCGGAGCCTGACTTGTCATTTGAAAAGGCCTTGAAGTTGGCACAGGCTATAGAGACAGCGACTAAAGACATTTGTGATTTACAGCAAAAAACCATTGAAGGGGTTGGAAGCAGGAGTGCGACCCCACTGCCAGTGCATAAAGTGGTCATGGAGCATAAATCACAAGGGAAGTCTGGTCAGTATGCTTGTTACAGGTGTGGAGGTGAACATCTGTCACGGAACTGTCGTTTTTTGAATGAAAAATGTCATGCTTGCGGAAAAAAGGGCCATGTAAAAAAAATGTGCCGCTCAACGCCCTCTCGGGACCAGCCGAAAAAGGGGGAGGAAAAGAGCAGTATAATGGAAAGGAAGGGAAACCGAAAAATAAAACGGCAGTATGCACACCACATGCGTGAAGGTACAGATCAACAAACTAGGGAAGCCGAAGAAGTGTTTACAATGTTTAACATGAAAGAGGCCAGGTGGGAAAGAGTTGATCCCATTAAAACCCAGTTGGGCTTAAATGGTAAAATGGTGCAGTTTAAAGTGGATACGGGGTGTAGTGTGACAGTTCTGTCAAAGGCTGAGTATGGGAAGTTATGGCCCAGAGAAGCTCCGAAGCTGCAGGACTGTTCAGTGACTTTGAGAACATATACGGGTGAAATAGTTCCCACGTTGGGAATGGTGAAAGTGACTGTGAAATATAAAGACCAAGTCAAACAGTTGCCAGTCATGGTGGTAGCAGGTAAAGGACCAAACCTGCTAGGCCGGGCGTGGTTAAAGGAGCTGGACATGGGCTGTCTGCGGCTCCATAATGTAGACCAGCAGGGCTTGACCTTGCAAGAGGTGCTGGAGAACAACGAAGAAGTTTTCAAAGAGGAACTGGGGACCTGGAGGGGTCCACCAGCAAAAATACACGTGAAAGAAAACGTAACGCCAAGATTTTACAAACCCGCCCCGTACCATACGCAATGAAGAAGAAAGTTGAGTTTGAGTTAGAGCGACTCACTATGCAAGGTATAATTGAACCAGTAAAGTTTGCGGAATGGGCCGCACCAATTGTTCCCGTATTAAAGCCAGATGGTACTGTACGCATATGTGGTGACTACAAGTTAACAGTGAACCAAGTCTCGAAGCTGGAGCAGTATCCCTTGCCAAAGGTGGAGGATGTGTTTGAAAAGCTGTCGGGAGGTGAAAGGTTTAGTAAACTAGACCTCAGTCAGGCATATCAACAAGTAGTGCTGGAAGAAGGGTCAAAGGTGTATGTCACCCTTAACACACACAAAGGTTTGTTCCAAGTCAATCGTTTACCCTTTGGGGTTTCCTCGAGTCCAGCTATTTTCCAGAGAATAATGGAGGGACTGGTGGCAGGAATTCCGAAGGTGGCTGTGTATTTAGACGATATCCTGTTGACGGGTAGGAACATTCGAGAGCATCTGGAGACGCTGAACGAGGTGCTGAGACGACTGCGAGAGGCAGGTCTAAGGGTGAAGCGGAGTAAATGTGCTTTCATGGCAAAGGAAGCAGAGTTCCTGGGTTACAAGGTGGATGCATCAGGCCTACACCCCCTGCGGAACAAGGTGGAAGCCATTCAACAGACGCCAGCACCCACAAATGTTACAGAACTGAAAGCCTATTTAGGCTTACTCAACTATTATAACAGGTTCCTGCCAAATCTGTCAACACTGTTAGCTCCTTTACATAAGCTATTAAGGAAGGAGGCTCAGTGGTCGTGGCAAGAGGAACAGGACAGAGCGTTTGAAAAGTCAAAGGAACTAATGCAGTCTTCCGAGGTTTTGGTGCACTACGATAGTCACAAGGACTTAATTTTGTCATGTGATGCCTCACCTTATGGGTTAGGGGCTGTGTTGGCACACCGGATGCCAGATGGACAAGAGAGACCCATTGGGTTCATGTCACGGACTTTAACACCAGCGGAGTCAAACTATTCCCAGTTAGATAAAGAGGGTTTGGCTGTAATGTTTGGAATTAAGCGATTTCACAAATACCTCTATGGGAGCAAGTTTACTATTTGCACCGATCATAAGCCTTTGTTGTCTTTGTTCAACGAGATGAAAGCAGTGCCGCAGATGGTTTCTCCCCGCATTCAGAGATGGGCTGTAACATTGAGAGCTTATGAATATGAGATTGTTTATAAGCCCGGGAAACACCATAGTAATGCGGACGCGCTAAGCCGTCTGCCGCTACCGGGGTATCTCCAGGATGAGGAAGTGGAGGACCGAGTTTTGATGATGGAGGACATCACGTTGGTGTCTGCCAGGGAACTGAGTGAATGGACACGCAAAGACCCGGTGCTAGCTAGAGTGTTTCAGTGGGTCCAGCAAGGCTGGCCAGTCAAACAAACTGATCCAGTTTTTCGGCCTTATGAGGTGAGGAAAACAGAGCTGAGTGTGCAAGCTGGATGTGTATTGTGGGGGGCCCGAGTGATAATTCCGTCCCCAGGAAGACGGGCACTTTTACAGCAGTTGCACCAAGGTCATGTGGGCATCACCCGAATGAAGGCCTTAGCCCAAAGTTATTTCTGGTGGCCCAAGTTGGACCACGATATTGAAGTCACTGTGAATGAGTGTAAAACATGTCAACAACATCGCAACTTGCCTGTGGCGGCGCCACTACACCCATGGGAGTGGCCGAGTAGACCTTGGCAGAGACTTCATATAGATTATGCCGGGCCTTTTATGGGGGAAATGTTTTTGATAATCATGGATGCTCATTCTAAATGGATGGATGCCTATCCAGTCAGAACACCCACTTCCCTCATTACTATTGAATGCTTGAGGAAGAGTTTCAGTAGCCAAGGACTACCAGAGACTATTGTATCAGATAATGCTTCATGTTTCACGAGTGAAGAGTTCAAGGGTTTTCTGATGAAAAATGGCATCGTACAAATCACATCAGCACCATACCATGCATCTTCAAACGGTTGTGCTGAAAGGGCTGTCCAAACTTTTAAAGCAATGATGAAAAAGTCCGGAGAAGGAAGTATGGCAGCAAAAGTATCAAGGGTGTTATTCAACTACCGTATTACACCTCAGCCTACCACGGGTTTGTCACCTGCCGAGATGTTGCAAGGATGGAGATTAAGATCCACGCTGGATCTGGTGCATCCAAGCGTCAGAGCTAAGGTAGAGAGGACCCAGTGGAGGCAAAAAGAATGTCATGATCGACGACGGAGAGAGAGAAGTTTTCTGGAGGGAGATGCAGTGATGACGCGAAATTTCAGTTATGGACCTAAATGGATTCCAGGGTTCATTGTCAAGAGTACAGGTCCATTATCGTACCAGGTGAGGTTGAATGGAGATGTCTTGGTGAGGAGACATGTAGACCAGATTCTGCGGAGCGAACAGAAGAAGGACTCCATGGAACTGCCGGCCCCGGAAATACCGTTAAGTTCGGAACAAGGGCTCGCAGTGGCAGGAGGATCGCCAATCAAGGGAGACCGCCGGGATGCGGAAGGAGACACCGGAGTCACCTAGGGTGGTACCACTGCACCGTTCTAAGCGTGTGCTGGTTAAACCTAGTTACTTGAAGGACTATCAATGTTAAAAAAAAGTGCATGTATAGATTACAAGAACAACATAGTCGATTGTATGGTAGCCAGTTAATAACTAGCCTGTTATTTAGAAGTAAGTGACCAAATGCATTGTTTGGACTTGCTCCCTAGTTTTGCTTATGTAGGGAATTGTGTCATAGCTTAAAAGGGGAGGAATGTAGTATTCGGGCTGGTAATGTGGTTGTTGTACTGTAGGGGCGCTGTGGGGAATTCAACATGTACTGTTGGTTCTGTATTCTCTGGTAACTTGTTGGTTCCGGTGTATGTATGACTTGCAGAAGTGGAAGCATGTAGCATGGGTGCGCACCTGGAGGCTCTTAATAAAGAAAGGCCTTACAACTCCAGAAACCGTGTGGTCTCCTTATTTCCCAGGATATAACAGAAATAGAAACTGAGATTATGAAATACCTGCGAAGTGAAGGATTCAGTGTAGAAAATATAACTCATAAAGCACCACAACAAGATAGAGCAATGGATATCCAAATTAAGGGGAAACCAGTAGAACAAGAAACAGTTGGTCAGGTGCCATATGAAGATATTTTGGAGCCTTCCACAGGTAACCAGTAGAAATGTTCACTTGAAACTAGACAGCAAGGGAAGGGAGAGGAAACTGTGGAAACACTGATGCAGTCAATGTTGAGTACTGATAGACCAGTGAGTTCCATATGACAAGAGCAACGGATGGCACAGGAAGAAATTGAAGAGAATGTGCCACAGGAAGATGCTATAGAACTTTCTATAGAATGCCTGCAGGAAAGGGAAAACAAAAAGTGCGCCCTCAGTTTAGAAGAAAATGAGCTAAGAGAAGAGTTGCTTGATTTAATAGAGATAGATAGACACATTAAGATCAATGAAAGAAATAGATTCCAGAAGGTCACTAAAAGCCAGAAAGTCAGAAGTTTGATAAAACATATGGACACAGTAAATAGGACTGTAACTAGAGATACATGCAATATAACAGGAGTAAACAGGATATATTACTGTGCAGCTAAATTAATAACTGAAAAATTTCTACCACAAGAACACATGGTAGTGAGGGAAAGGAAGGGGAGAAATTGAATACCATCATGGAAGTATCGAACAGAGAAAACTATAAAGCAATTAAGACAAGAAGTGTCACTGTTAGAAGAGTATAGAAGAGGGAACAGATCAACTAAGAAAGCTAGACATGATAAAAGCAATGTGCAGTATTAGAAAGGACCAGGATCTATCATGCACTATCGCAAATAACAAACTAAAAATCTCAGCACAAACAGAAAAACTTTGAAGATGCGCAGTTAAATATAAAGGAAAAGTAAAAAATAAGCAACTTATTGATGACCCAAAAAAGTGTATAGAGAACTGGGAAACAAGGTAATAGGAACTGAAAGACCATCAAAAAAAGAAGAAATAGATACATTTTGGAGAAGTATCCTTGAAGTATGAAGATCCTGTGGAACATAACAAAGATGCTAAATGGATAGAAGAAGTAAAGGAAAGAATAAGAAGTTTAAAGGTACAGGATATGACACAGGATGAAGTAACAGACAGAGAGATTGAAATAAAGTTAAGAAAAGCCTCTAATTGGAAAATCCTAGGCCCAGATGCAGTACCTAACTTTTGGTTAAAAGTATTAACATCTTTGCTCGAGGATTTAGCCATGAGTACGAACTATTTATATGTGCACCCTGAACAGATGCCAACCTAGCTATCAAAAGGAAAAACAATGCTCCTACTTAAGAATGAACCTGCAAGCTACCCTAAAAATTATAGACCAATAACTTGCCTTCCTATGACGTATAAACTATACATGTGAACTGACGCCTACAGAGATTATAGTCATTTAGAAGAAAACTCAATTATGGCAGTAGAACAAAAGGGTAATAAAAGAAAGTCATATGGAACAAAGGATCATTTGTTGTTAAATAAAGTCATAGTGGAGAACTGTAAAAAGGAGAAGAATCTAAGTATGGCATGGATTGACTACAAAATATCATTTGATAGTATCCTACATTCATGGATAAAAAAGTGCTTAAAAATGTATAAGATGCACCTTACACTGATCGACTGCATTACAGCGACTATGAAACAGTAGCAGACCACTGTGCAATTCAGCCATGATACACGAAAAATTATTATCCCAGGGATAAAAACTCAGTTGGGGGATATTTCAGGGTGACTCTCTGTCACAGCTGCTATTCTACCTTGCCCTTAAATGATTAAGCTGTCTACTTAACAGCTTAGGCCATGGCTAAAATTTGGCTCCTAGAATGCAAAAAAACAGTAAAGACTTATCTTCTCTTTGCTGATGATTTAAAACTGTATCATCAGATGAGGAACTGAAAGCACAACTGCAGGTCGTCAAAACATATCAAATGATATAAGAATGTCATTTGGTATTGATAAATGTGCAAAAACAACCTTTAAAGCAGGAAAACTGCAGCACCAGGAAAATATCAGTCTTGGAAAAGAGTGTGATATAAAGGAACTTGAGCAAGAGGGCATGTATAAGTATTTGTTAACTGATGAAGGATCAACAATAAAACATGAACAAATGTGAATAAAACTTAGGTTCATAGGTTCATAGGTTCATAGGTTCATACTAGGCTATCTGCCCGAGGGCATTTATAAGCCTAGCCCATAGTTTTGTGGCTTACGCCACCCCTTTAGTTTGGAGAAACTATGCCCATTATTTTGCTGTGCCTCTGTCGAGCAGTGACACTGAGGTAACCCCTGGGGTGTATCTGCGATCTCCCATCCATTGGTCAAGATTCCTCTTGAACAAGGCCAGCGAGGTGCTCTGCCTCACATAAACCGGGATTTTGTTCCACAGCATAGGGAGTCTTTGGGTGATGAATCTATCCCTCCAGCACGTCCTATTAATAACCGTGTCGAGGTTTAAGTCTACCGCCCTTGTGGCTCTGAGGGATCTAGATTTTTTGAGATGAAGTATGTTCATCAAATCTGGGTTTGACATGGCCTTGTATGTCAGGCATAGGTCACCTCTGAGCAAGCGGTAAGCAACTGAATATAACTGGAGTTCTTTCAGTCGGGCAGCATAAGACAGATTTTTGAGACCCTTTATCCTTTTGGTGAGGAACTTTTGTGGCCTCTCCAGCTGCTGCAAGTGTCGAGTCAGATACATTCCGAATGGGGCATTGTACTCGATCATTGGTCTGATGAGTGATGAGTATAGGGAGACTATGACTTCCCTTGATCTAGATGTGAATCCCTTCATGATAAGGTGGGCAATGTAGAAGGTCTTCCTAACTACTTTAGCAATATGAGTGTCGAATGAAAGGCTACTGTCAACCTGGGTTCCCAAGTCCCTAATAACTTCTTCTGTGTTCAGGGGATTGCCACCTATATGGTAGCTAGCAGTAACCTTATTTTTCCCGAAGGGTATGACTATGCATTTCTTGGCATTTAACTTTAGGCCATGGCTCTGGCACCAGTTATCCATTTCTGTGAGACCCTTCTGAAGGATATCTGTGTCGGATGTGTTTTCAACTCTGGCCCAGTTTGCAGTCATCTGCAAACTTTGTCAGCCATAACCCTCCTGTGTTTACTTGTACTTCAGAAAAGTAGATGCTAAACAAGATTGGGCCCAGGACTGAGCCCTGTGGGACACCACTTGTGACAGGCTTTGAGTCTGACATGGCGCCAGCAACTCTGACCCTGTGGGTTCTGTCACTCAGCCAGTTTGCAACCCATCTTGTAATGTATGGGTTTACATTTAAGTTGATGTGTTTTTCAATGATACCCGAGTGAGGTATTGTATCAAAAGCTTTTGCCAGGTCTAGGTAGGCTGTATGGACTGCCTTTCCCTCGTCAATGGCCTTGGTGACTGTTTCGAAAAAGTCAACCAAGTTTAGAAGGCATGATCTGCCTTTGACAAAGCCAAACTGGGTTGGATCCAAAGTCTGCAAGTTCCCTATGTCTTTATTTATGAGATCCATTATGATCCTCTCCATGGCTTTGCAGATAAGGCTTGTCAAGCTAATGGGACGGTAATTTCCAGGGTCGGTGGAGGCACCGCCTTTGTGGAGTGGGACCACAGTCGCTGTCGCCACTCCTGGAGTGCGTATCCGGAGGTGAGACTAAGATTAAACAGCTGTCCTAACTGTGGGTTTAATTCCTCGTTGAGTTCATGGAGCACACAGCCGGGGACACCATCAGGTCCCATGGATGCTGTGTTCTTGGCCTTGGAGAGAGCAATTCTCACCTGGGTGTTAGAGATGTTTGGGGGGGCTACAATCATTTGGTATAGATATCTCTCCTTTAGGGGAGGGGAGAAGTTTGCACTGAACCTTTCAGCCAGTTTGTTGGCAATGTCTATAGGATCAGTAATCTTCACATCATTTTGAACTAATTCTGAGCATATCTGGGAGTTTCCTCCTAGGTTTCTGACATAGCTAAAGAATGCCTTATGGTTGTCTTTAGAGTCCTTAGCTATTTTTTTCTCAAAATTAGCTTTGGATGATTTTATGAGAGCTCTTAGCTTTTTACTTATAGTGATCAGCGGTGTCTTACCTTTTAAGGATTTTGCTCTATCTTGTAGTAGCTTTCTCCTTTTGTTGTAGAGTTTGTTTATGGCTGGGGTCCACCAGACTGGGCGCTTGCCTTTGGTACAAAGAGTCTTTGTTTTGCTTGGGATTGCCTGATCCATGCAGCCCTGCAGGTGCTGGTAGAAGGCATTTGTAAGTGATTCAGCGGTTTGAGTAATGTTAACCGCCGGCTCAGGGGCCTTAAAGGAGACCACACTAGTCTTTAGAAGTGTGAAGTCGGCTTTCCAGAAGTTCTTTACTGTGGTCTTTTTCATTTCGGGTGGGGGCGGGATGAGGACCTCCAGCGAGATTAGTTTGTGATCAGATCTCACCAGTGAGGGGTATACTTCAGCGTTGAACATTGTGCTCCCATGTTCATGATGATGAGATCAAGTATGTTTTCTCCTCTTGTGGGGATGGTGACTAGTTGTTCCATGGCATTTGAGTTTATGAATTCCAGGAACTTTTGGGCTAGAGTGTTTGGGCTTGAGTAGTGTTCCCAGTCTATATTAGGGTAGTTGAAGTCACCTAGTATGATGGTGTTCGGAGATACATTTATCCCCTCCAGTGTTTTCAGGAAGGCCATATGAGGTTCATGAGTTTGCGAGGGTGGCCTGTAACATGCTACAAATTGCAGAGCAGTCTTGCCTATGGTTAATTGCACCTGGATGGTTTCCGATGCATCGTGCGATGCCAGCAATCTTGAGGTGTGGGTGTCCTTGATGAATATGGATACCCCTCCTCCTTTCTTGGTATTGTCCAGGTTTTGGGGCCGGAACGCATGATATGAGGTAAAACCTGATAGTGCTGGGGTGCTCTCAGGAGCCTTGAACCAGGTTTCTGTCACAGCACAGACATCGATGTTCTCCATACTGAGAAGGGCCTCGAGTGCGTGCATCTTGAGGTTGAGACTTCTGGCATTGAGCAGCATTACCCTTAGTTTTTTTTCTTTGTTTTGTTCTAGGGTGGTAGGTTTAGAATTTGAGCCTTGCCTAAAAAAGGCACTATGGGGGTGGCAAGAGCCTTTGCCAAAATTCAGAATCCCAGGGGTGACAAGTGCAAGCCGTCCCTTGCGAAGCAGCCTGGCTTGTCCAGCATGTCATCCCAGGCAGACAGACATTGGATCCCCTTTGAATGACACCAGAGTTTAAGCCAATTGTTAAAGCTGATCATCTTATCTCTGTATTGTGGCATCATTCTTGGTGAAGGTAGGATACTGCTCAAGGTCAGGGTCATACCTGCTTGGGCTACATAATCAGAGAGCTCCTCTATGTCTCTTTTCATGTAGTCCAAGGAGGTACGTCTCAGGTCGTTAACACCAGCGTGGACAATGATTGAGTCGTACTTGTACCTGCTGTTGAGAGACCTGAGTGCATGCGTTATGTGGCGGATTCTAGCACCTGACAGACAGCTTACTGTGACCTTCACCTTACTCAGTCTGGTGAGCGGGACGTCAGTGTGTCTGACTATGGAGTCACCAATGACTAGTGTGTCTGGCATTGTGTTTGGCCTTAAGGGCTGTGACTGCTTGACACTCTGACGGTGTGGTCTATGTGTTGCAGGTGTTGTGTTCTGAGGTGGTAGTTGTTTGGGTGTCTGATTTAGTAAGGAATTCTTTAGAAGACTTAATTATTAATCCTGAAAACAACATTGACATCTAGGAACAAAATCCAAGCTATAAACTGATTTGCTCTTCTTGCCCTAACTTACAGTTTTGGAGTGATTGACTTGCTTAAAATGTGCTGATTAGATTAGATAGGAAAACAAGAAGGATGCTTTATGCTCATCAAATGATTTATAAAAATCAGTGCATATTAAGATTATATATTCACTGTTCTGAAGGATGGATGGGCCTCCTTGAAATTGATTGCATGTATAGATCTGCAATCATGGGTCTCCATACATATCTGCTGACCTCAAAAGACCCAAATGTAGTGAAACTTTTGAACCATGAGGAGAATACATCTATGATGACTTCTGTGTCTAATCTAGCAGAAGCATATTGGTGTTGAGCAGGAATGGAAATAAAACCAGAAGTAGATAAAATCAAGGAACAACTGAATGTGCCAAAAGCAAAACAAAGAATATATGGTGAAGGACCAGATGAGAAGGCAAGAAAGGTGGAAAATGTATAAATATAGTTGCAAGTATAGAAAGCATCTGGAATAACCTCATGTTGATCAGGAACGTATGCAGTAATGGTTAAGGAGAGGTGAATTCAAACCAAGAGATGAAAGGTTAATATTGGCAGCCCAAGATAGTGGGCTGAATACACATTGGTTTGCAAAGTCCATTGAACATGTGGGAGAAACAGACAAATGCAGGTTTTGTAAAATCGAACTAAAAACAGTCGCACACCTTGTTGCTGGTTGTGACATATGGCAGAAGGACTGTATACTGAAAGGCATAGTAATGTGGCAAGATTGTTGCACTGGGTATTGTGCAAACATTATGGTATTGAAGTGGCTGAAAAACACTGGAAACATGAGCCACAAAGCATCATAGAAAATAATGACGTTTATATCGCATGGGATCACCCATTATCAACAGTTCAAAAGACAGATGCTAGAAAAACAGATATAGTGGTCCATGAAAAGAAGATAAAAGTAGCATTGATCATAGAAATTGCCACACCGAGTGACTACAATGTCTTGCATACAGAGAGACACAAAGTCATAAAATATCAGGATTTGCAGGCAGAAATGACATATGAAAGAAATATACCCAGACCGTCCTAATAGTAGTAGGAGCAATGGTTCTTATAAAAAAAGAATCTACAATTGCTCTTAAATATGTTACCAATACATGTAATTCCATATGGATTACAGAAGAAGTCATTACTGGGCACATTGCAGGTGCTGCAAAGAGCAATTCTGGCTGACATCAAAGACTGAAACAATACTAATTTCATGAACTTTAATTGTATTTTGACTTAGGAATGGGATCCATTCCTATCATGGTATTAGAAACCCAAAAGATTTGGAGAAATTAAAAAAATTGGGTATCAACCCATTCATCACTAGATGGGTAGCAAACTGGCTCACTGATAGAATAACACTGATAAAGTTGGGGAATCCACCTCCACCAGTAGACCAGTTACCAGTGGTGTACCACAAGGATCTGTACTGGGTCCTTTCCTATTTGGAATTTATTTTTCTGAAGTCCAGTCAAAAGTTGATGGCTTGTGGCTTACTAAGTTTGCAGATGACTGTAAACTGGGAGCAATCATAGAATCCCCCAATAACATTATCACGTTACAGAAGGTAATGACACAGACAAATGACTGGTGCCAGGGCCAGGGACCGAAACTAAACACAAAATAATGCCTCATTTTCCCCTTTGGCAGAGAAGTAGACCCTGCTAGTTATGATATAGACAGCACCCCTCTAAGCTCAAACACAGTAGTGCATGACTTGGGAACTCAGGTGGATAGCAATCTAAACTTCGATCACCATGTGTCTACTGTAGTAATGAAAGCCTTCTACACTGCCTATCTCATACATAAGGACATCGCAACCAAGACCAGAGAGGTCATTACTCCATTTATCAGGCCACTGACTGAGTAAAATTCTCCCTTCTGTATGTACCTCAGCAGACACCTGCAGCAGCTGGAGAGATCACAGAGGTTTCTAATTAAGAGAATTCAGGGCCTCCAAGACATGACCTACATGGAAAGACTGAAAACCCTATCACTGTACTCTGTATCATACAGGCTGCTGAGAGGTGGCCTTTGCCCAGCCTACATAGTAGTCTCTGATTCCGTCCTAATAGAAATGCTGTACATCTGCAAACAAAGAGGACAGGAGTCATTCATTCCAGAGATCTCAACCTGCCTGTGACAATAGAATTTGCGAAAGAGACAGATATGTCTCCAGAGATTGCTGTTCTTCTGGAATAAGCTCCCAATTCACATGAAGCAGAGCTCCTCAATTACCCTATTTAAGCACAAACTTGACAGTTGGATGGGAAACCACAAATTCACCCCAGTGGTGGCACCTATGACCATCATGGACAGGAACATCCTGTGTTGATCATAGTATCGCTATGCAAACAACAAAAATTTAACAATGGTCAACAAGGGTACCTGGGGTTTTCACATGGCTATGCTTGTAAAGGCCCTAGGGCCATTAGCCCGGTAATCTCCCAATAACCTATGAACCTATGAACCATTTGGCATAATAAAGTAGCAGATTTTCTGTAGTCAGCAATTTTCTAAAAGTAGTATTTTCACTGGAACTGTGTCATAGTTAGAGTTAACTGAAGATTAATTTTATTACATTCAGCATACTATTTTCAGGTAAAAACCTTTTTTAGGAGAATTCATTAATAATAATAGTAATAATTATTATAATTATTTTATTACAATTATTGTTATTATTATCATTTATTAAAGTTCATAATTTCTTAAGAGTTTCTAGTCATAAATGTTAGTTACTAGAATATTTCTATACATGTAAAACATCTAACTAATGGTACTGTGTTGAGAGGCACTACCTTATGACGACTGTGCACCAGAATAACTTTTTGACTACTTTTCACACCATACATCTACTGATTGTGCTCTCACTGACCTGGGAACTACATAAACCTTGTAGTATTTAACTAAGAGTCTATTCTGTATAACAATTTCTTTTTTGAATAATATGATTACTGATGACTGAACTCACACTACTAACAGAAGCTAAGGTAGATGTCAGTTATATAACTAGATCACAATAGTATTCAGACTAGTATATAAAGACAGTTAGATGCTTTTTCAGGCTAAGACCATTAGAGGTAGTCCAGTCAGGAAAGCATGCGGCACATGAACTACTGTGTTCCTTCAGGCATCAATGAAGTGGTGCACAGAGTTATGCTACCCGCAAATGATAAAAATCCCTTGAAAGTCAAACCATGTAATGCAAAATTACGCAACAATACGTATAAATTGCACAATTTTACCAACATACCATAGTATATTCCCGCTAATAAGCTGAGAAAGTTAAAAAGAAGAGAACCACATATTAGCAATATGCAATATAATAACAGTAAAGTTAGTATCTACTACAGGTAACAATATATAAAGCTCATCAGACAAAAAAGTAATGATAAGGAATGTATAAGCACTATCAATATGGCGATATTATCCAAATACGTGTACTACGCTCATCACAACAATTCATGCTGTGCTAATTGTTAATATTAAATTAATAGTACCAAGCAGTATACCCTCAGATAACAGAAAATGGTCAGTAGTTCACACCATGCTAGCAGGATATCTAAAGCAAATGATGCTTCAAACTCTCGATTGGATATTTACCTTATTATGGATGGCAAATATCTAAACTGCTATCAAAGATGCAAGCTGAAAAGCACTTTGGGTTTATAGATAGATTGATAAAAAGGTAGATAGATAGATAGATAGATAGATAGATAGATAGATAGATAGATAGATAGATAGATAGAAATATGGGTTTTCTGCATTTCATTGAATATCTGATTAATGAGTGCTATGAATTGTGCTTTAAAATGAATGTACCAATATCTGAATGGTCAAAATGTCATAAGTATGCTTTGTTGAGACAAGTGAATCGGGTTTGGAAGGATGAGAGTGTTTTGCACTTCTGTTTAAGAGTTAGGGTTAGGGTCAGGGATAAGTGCAATATGTTTATGTGATAGTGTGTTTATTTTAGGGTTGGAATCAGGGTTAAATAAGGGTTCAGATCTGTGTTTGCCATTGATTGTGTATCCAAGCATATTTTGTGTAGCTGCAGAGTACAGGAAGGTTTTCTTTATTAAGTTGAAGTATAGGGTGAAGATTGTACAAAGAGACAGTGTCAGAGTTGGGGTTAGCACCAATTACTAAGGTGGTGTGGTGGGTGGAGCTGTGTCAAGCACTTTTCATAATAAAGTATGTCATTAACAATTCAGTTGAAGCTTGGACAGCTATATTTAACCTTCATATTTAAAATAAATAAAATTTCAGAGTATGTGGTACTCTCATTTCAATACATTATGTGATATGATATGTTTTGCATGCAAAATTATTTATTCCATATATTTCTATTTTACGTTTAGAAAAAAATGAGAGATAATTAAATTGACTGTATCTAAGAATGTCAAAAGACCAATTTAGTTATAAAAAATGTTTCTCAACTGTACCTTCCTTTATAGAAAATATCACATGTACCTTTGTACATCAATGATTAGATTTCAGAAATCTTTCAAGTTAAGTTGTCTACAACTGATAAACAAATAGCTAAAAATTAAAGAAAATATTGTGTAGGATAAATATGCTGTGAATTTTTAGTTTGCAGAACAGACAGACATAAAAGGATGCAAATTCAGTTTTTCACTTATAAAGTTCAATTCCCAAGACCAAAATATGTCTTGGTGACAACAGATGTATGATCCCCTTCAGGAATTTTTTTAATGTAATCTGAAAAACAAGTGCTGGATACACAGATAAAAAAGCATACAGTTGTAGATTAATCACAGAATAATCCAAACAGGCATCAAATAGGGTATAAATATACAGGCAAATCTACAGTACTAAACAGACACCTGTTTTTATTGCTTTCATTTACACTGGTAGGAAAGTCAGCTTTCTTTGAGAAGATTTTTTTCCTGTCAGTAGGCATTTTACCTTCTTTTGAAAGAGATTATGCTTCTTACAATAAAATATTTGCCTGTAATCAACTTGAGATTCTCTAATCTGCAGATTGAGACATCTAAGGTTTGCCTTCAACATTCTGTCTCTTCTTTATGTTAACTGTCTTTTAAGTAGGAGTACTTATATAAAATATATCTCATGACAATAATAGTAGAGTTTTGAAGGAGTAGAGTCATTATTGGTTGATAACCACCAACAGTGTTTAAGAAGAGTTTGCCATGGATGTCTTAATTGGCATGGAACTTTTTACTTTATACCTTTATCACTGGGTTTGGGATTAGATATACAGAATAAAATATATAAAACAAACTCTAACTAATGTTGTGTCTTTCGGCTTTTCCCGGTTAGGGGTCGCCACAGCGGAACTCTGGTCTGCTAATGATTGGCAGTAGATTTTTACGTGCCGAGTTGCTAGCCCTAACGCACAACCTTCAATGAAGGTACGCCCATTCATGCATGTCTCCACACAGAAGATGCTCTAGCTGAGAATCGAACAGGACAACGTCTTACTGTGAGGTGACAACACTACCGCAGCACCACCACCACAGTAAAACAAACTCTAACTAATACTTATGGAAAAAGGTGATGATCAACCATACTTAGCTTTGGAGACACAAAGGAAAACAAAGAAAAATGGTGACTAGGAGAGAGAGAGAGAGAGAGAGAGAGAGAGAAAGAGAGAGAGAGAGAGAAACTCTGCATTGCTAAAAACTGTTCTTTATAAGCCCCTGGATGAATAGTATGATTACACTGTAGCTATTTTGTGAGAAATAAAGACAATCATATTGAATTGTTTGAGGAAATGGCACTGCATAGCATTCTATTGTTGAGTACTGTTTTGCAAAGTACTGTCCCAAGTATCCCATAGCAGCCCCAGCATTAAGCTTTTTCCTAAAATCTCTGGCATTTGGTTAAACTGTGTAGCTAAATATATGGCTGGGAAACCTGTCTCTTAGACATAATTCATGATAGGGCTTGTAGATAAAGAATCCAGTGTTTGACCACTCTTCTGCAGTTGGCTTCAGTACAGAGATTCACAACAGCACTGGACATCTTTCTCTCCATAGAAAGTCTCGGAGGCTGCTTAATAGTCTTTTCCATATGCACAAGATTGCAGTTGATTTGTAATGAATAAAAAGTAGGAACATGAAAGTAGAGTGCCATATCATGCATAAACAAATTGCACAGCTTTCATTCATTGGTTTATTTCTGATTCCGTTCATTATAAGATACTTGAGTTTACTATGTAAGAAAAGATTCTCTGGTTTTGTGTTAGCTGTATGAAGTTATTCGAAAGAATGTTTTGCTTGTGTAAGACAAGGGATATAACAGGTAAAGTAGATTCAATATGAATAAACCTGTCCTTTTATGAGTATTTGACTTGTATATCTATGAGAAGCCATGAGTGTTTTTGATACCTAAATGGTTGCATTGTAGTCTCTTATAAAAATTGTTGTCAGACTTTGAGGCTTTTCTCTGTTCAGTTCATATTTAAGAAAACTGACATTTTCTACTTTTAAATCCTCAAGCACAATATATATTTATGAGAAAAAGTAGCATTTATTATAGTTATTAGATCTATTTACTGTAAGACAGGAATAGTACATTGTATTGTTTTATAAGGTTGTAAGAATTTCTTTCTTGCTGCAGCAAGAAGACCAACAGCAAAGGAGGGATGCAATCATGAATGACTGTCAACGTTAAGTATATTTTTGAACCTTTTATAAACTACTACCATTAAGAGAGAACATCTGAAAGAAAAAGGATATAAATTGAGCAGAGAACCAGAAAACATAACCTTCCATTTTTTCAAATAGAGTTCAACTAAAAAACTATATATTTATATGAGAAGAGTGGGTTGCAAGATTTCATGTGCATGCACTATCCTATTTGTTTTAAAGGAGATTAAATATTATAGGCATGGTAGCTAAAGGATAGAACATACATCAACAATATAAATATCCAACAATAGATTCTTAGATGTATTAGACAGATATTAGACAACTGAAACAATGTATTATGTATTAGATAACTTAAAGTGAAAAAACATTAGAAATTGGAGAATATGTAAAATACTCATTCTGAAATGTCAGACAAAAAGAGGGGTAGTAGCCCATGGAGATTTATTATACCAAACTGATGACATTCATTACAGTATGTGTATTTCGAGACAGTAATAGAGAAATCACATGGTAGATGTAGTTTGGTTGAGCTAAGTGCAACACTAGGCAAGGAGATGGACTTTATCAGATTCCATGCCAATCTGGAAATTCAAAAAACATAGATTGAGTAAAATAAGGAAAATAAGTTAATAAATCACATCTAAAGGGAAGCTAAATAGAAGAAAACCAAGTGAAATGAGGATATTAGAAAATAAAACCTATAAATGTAACAAATAACTAATATAAAGAATGAAGATTGCATATGTGCATGTTTATCTCTATTACTGCACACAATTTCTGTATATTCTCAATAGTAGTATTGTTATATATACTTTACTTCTTGCACTGTATCTCTGTAATTGTCAAATTGTAATACTTCTCTAGGCTGTGACTGAAATTGCTCATAAGTGGTCAGTATTTAACTCCATTTAACAAATTTAAATAATTAAATAAATAAATAGATAAATACATAAACAATACTGAGATAACTTCAAAAGATCAGTGCCCAGCCCTCTGTAAAATATGTGCAAAATGAAGAAAACAAAACCAATATGCTAAATTACAGACAAGCAGAAACATAAATGACATGCTACAACACAACATAAGCCATAGAGGCAAGGGCAGACAAATTGACAAAGTAGGAGTACTTATGTAAAATATATCTCATGACAATAAAAGTAGAGCAGTGAATATTCAGAAACTGTAGTGAGACATAAGGATTCAGAATAATGTTGGAATGAATCTCTGGGTGCATAGTTTTAAAGGAAGAATTCAGTAGGCTATGGTTAAAGCCCAGTAGGTTATGGTTAAAGCCAGAGAAAAAAGAAAACACACTGGAATATGTGCATATATGAGCTGTATTTCTTTTAGAAGTACATTTTCATCAAATGGCTTTTTACCAGATTTTTCAGTTGTCTAGATGTGGGGTTAGTATATATTTATTTAACTTGTTGATTTCCATTTGATGACTGGTATAGTTGTATTGAACTAAAGCCCATTTGCAGAGGAGGAGGCCTGAGGAGAAAAGGCCCATGTATAATAAAACCTTGACAGAACAGCAAAACAAAGAGTTAATGATTAACTTAGAATAATAACCGTATAGAACATAAGCATTATTTACACTAGAACATTGCAATGACATTTACAGTGGTACACAGTAACAGTTACAATATGTGCTATCCAGAATTTGTCATGCAAGTAGTAGTTGTTTAAGTAGTACTGCAATGTGCTTTTCTAACAGATATGGAAGAACCAACAGAGAAACTAAAGCAGCAGGTACTGATTATATACTCAGAGTAAACGATCAGTTGGGCAGAAAGAAGCAAAAAATAAATACAGGGCAGGGCAAAATGTTTAGGTTTCAGCATAAGCAGGTGCATAGCCAGTTGTATGATTGCTAAGTATTTTAGTTTGAGTAAAAAAATATGATTTTTTTGTCTTACATCTGTTCTCATTGAGTTCCATAAATTGGCTACTTGTATTCAATATAAAGCAACTTTATGATTTGTTAACTGCAAGAATACAACAAGAGCTGAGTGATATGTTGGTCAAGGGAGATGTCAAGGATTTGTTCACAGTTATTCCATAACCTACTGGACTTAGATTTGTTACATTGTTTCAACTAAAATGTCAATGTCTCCACAGGATATCAAAACTATCTGCAATATGATGGACTTGATTCTAAGTAACAACTTTTTAACATTTGAGAATTAATATTTTAAGCAATCTCCTGGAGTAGCTATATGGGCAGCCTGTTCTGTAGCTTTTCTGAATCTGGTTTTATGTCATAGGGAGCACTTGTTTTAAGGAGCAGTGAGTTCTAACTCTTCATTTGTTTATATCTTTGATTCCTGGATGATATTTTTATTGTTTGGATTGACAACTTAAATGTACTTAACCAATTTTTTTCAATACATTGGTTCGACTACTTTTTTCTGCATTTCTTTTATAATATCCCACATGTGGGTATTTGTTTCCTTGATTTATATTTATACAAGCATATGGCTAACAGCCAGTATGAGTCTATCATATACAGGAAGGACACTTTTTTTGCATTTCTCATTCTTTTGAACAAAAAGAGCGTACTGTGACAGAAATTATATCTGAGAGTGACAGTTTTATTAAGGAATATATTTTGCTTAAGAATATGTTTCTTGATCATGCTTACCCCAACAACATATTTGAGAAAGTCATTTATCTCATCGGGTAGATCACATCATTATGCACCCATCTAGATAAAAATGTGTCCAACACCTCCAGGACAGGAATTCTATTTGACCACACATCATCTATGGTCTTACATAATTCTTTGGATGCTAGTGGCATATGCTGTATTATTAAGAACAATTGGTCCAGGGTTTCTGGTATTTTTTTGATCTTAATAAATTTGGCACCACATCATCCTTCATATACAAGTCATTGAGCAATATCGGTATCTCTTTTGAGCACAGAATGCCCACTCCATCTACTTTTGGCTGCATGAGAGCATGCGTTGCATGAAGCTAGTGTTGGTACATCTTTGAGTGACCACATTTAAGAGTTATTCCTTGCCAAGGCAGATACTCCTGCAACACCACTGGGGTGGTCTATGTGGCCTTGTTATGCTTGTCCTGGTTTTTATATTGTAAAGACTGAGAGATGATTAAATAAAATAATCTATGAATATTTGCATTCCATCAAAAATGGTGATCAAAATAATGCTTTATTTAAACATTCTTGTCCTTGTAAGGATTTTAAACAGTGTTCCTTTTTCTACTGGAAAAGGACTTCCAGAAAGTGAGGTGGGGGAGCATTATTGGCTAACTACCATTGTCTGTCAGGAATAGTCATGGAAAATCCTTTCAAAATACTGATGTTTTATCTGGCTTGAATAAATTTGTCTCTCTTGCCCTGGTTTTAAAGAAAAGTTCTTATAGGTTGAAGCATTAACACTTGTATATTTACATTTTTATTATATGTAAACTTATTTTACATGGATGTCTTTTATTCTGATGATGTTCTTATAACAGGAATGAAAGCACTAAGTCATCAAATTTTGTCAAGCACTTTTTGAGGAGTGCTCATTTTTTTGTTTATTTGGTGTTCCTTTTGATATACTCTTTGGTTTGTTTGTTTGTGCTGGTTCTTGTTTCTTACATACACTGTAGTCATGTCATTGTAAGATTTATTTGGCAGCTCCAGTTCTGCTCAGGCACTGCCTTCCCCTGATGTGCAGGATGACAGGCCTAGTGAATTTACAACTCTGAATGCCCCTCACTATATTGTTTCATTTTTACCTAGTAGTTATGCAGTATATTATTATATTATGTAGTTATGTATCTTTATGCAGGAACGTTTAATCCTCACATTGGAAACTTGAGTGCACAGATTGATAATTATGTGGCACAGAATACTGCTTCTGGTGAGACTCCTTTATTGTTGATGAGTTACTGTACAGTGAAGGAGGTCTACAATTCTCAGTCTGCACAATGACATAGCTTGCAGGCTCCAAAATTTGATTAACTTGCATCAAACCAAGATATGGATTACTGATTATATTCTCCTAGTCCCTTCAGCAGTAACATGGACATTCTACAGGCTGACAAAGAAGTAGTAACAAAACGAGGAACTTTACACCAACATATTGAGGGTATTTATAAGAGATTTAATAAATTTAAAAGCATAGAGTTAGGCAATATGTTTTTATGGCACATATTAAACAAGATAGCTTGCCTAAGGGCCTTCAGTACCACAACGTTTTGAATGGGATGGGATAAGATTTGCCAATATATAAGGAAATGTGTCCATTTTTCCAAAGCAGTTATATGGAATATCTTAGCAGTTTATTTTGGTATATCAATAATACTTTAGATGAACTTTCTACAGAAACTGTGGAAATGGATAATTATAGTAAGTCCAACCTCATGTCTGCAACAAAGCAAGATGAGCACAATCAGGTCTTTTTTAGGTTGCAAAAACATATTGATTCTGTACATTCCCAGAAAATTAAAAATAACAAAATAAAAGGGACACTAATGTGTATGTAGCAGGGAGTGTGTTTTCTGCTGCTAACAGCATTATGACCTCACTGGTTAGCCATTCTGATACCACACCTGTTGCTTCACACAAAGATCCATATGAAATTGGTGATACCAGGACTGCTGCAGCCCTTATTTCTTTTTTAGATGAACCACCTCTGAGGCATTCAGAGAAGCTTGTCAACAGGTGCGGGCAGTATGGCCAGTCGAAAGAGCAATGTGTGAAACAGAATCAGGGACAAGCATGCAGGAGATGGGGTCTCAGGAATTGCAAATTTTTTTCTGCTCCTCACCTGTTGATGGTCCTTCACCTTTTGATGACTAAGATTTAAGTTTGACCTTTCATATATCTAACTTCAGTAGTAATACTACTACTGGGGTTCATGAACAGTTATTCAAAAATGGTTACAATTTAATTCCTGAATGAAACCTTAATGTGCTTGATATTATAGCTGAACTGGAAATCTTTATACGCAAGCTCAATATTACTCTTTGTTAATGGATGGGACTATTAATTTGGTTCAACTGACATTGGTTCTCTGGCAGACATCTCAATGGAACCCACCTTTATAACCATCTTTGGCAGCTTTGGAAAAAATTTTGTATAAATTACATTTGAGCCCTGACATCCAACCCAATGGAACATAAATATTACAATTTAGCTCACAAAGAACAGCAAGCATTCCATGAACTGTCACATAACTCAGAGACCAGGATCATGAACCCTGACAAGGGAGGAGGGATTCTTTTGATGGACAAAAGTGATTACATTAGGAAGATGCAAAATTTAATTTTGAATTACAATTTTTTTTTAATCAGGTAGCAAGTATAAATGAAGTCTATCACTCATTCCAATGCATCAATATATTTTTTTATGATTTGTTTTTGGATAATAGCATCTCAATTAAAGAATGCAATTGTTTGACCATGAAGAAACCACACATTCCTATAATATTTGGTATACCAAGACTCAACAGAACAGTATTAATCCTCCAATGAGACCCATTATATCTATGAGTGGTTCAAAGATGGAACCGCTAGCTATTTTTGTTAACCAAAAACTAAACCTTTCACCACAAATGTTTTAACTATCCTAAAAGACTCATGGGACTTCCTTATTAAAATTAGACATTTACAATATGAGCTGAGTGATATTTTGGTCATGGCAGATGTCAAGGACTTGTTTATAGTTATTTCACTTATCCACTTGAATGTTTTTGTGATACTGTTTCAACTAACATATCAGTGCCTTCAAAGGAAATCAACCCTGCATTATGATGGATGTTGTTCTAAGAAACAACATCTTAACATTTGAGAATGAATATTTTAAGCAATCCCTCCATTCGATTATATCTTCAATTCCTGGATGATATTTTTATTGTTTGGAGTGGTGACTTGGACGTACATAACCATTTTTTTCAGCATCTTTGTTGTACTATTTTCTTTCTGAAACTTTCTTTTAATATTCAACATATGGGTATTTCTTTCCTTGATATATATTTATGCCATTATGAGTTCACCATAAAGAGAAAGGGCACTTTTTCTAACAAACGCTTACATTTTCATATGCGCATTCTTTCAAACCAAAAAAGGGTATTTTGAAGGGACAATGTATTTATCTTTCCAGAATTGTATCTGAAGATGAAAGTTTGATAGGATAAAACATTAACACTTACTGTCTCACCACCTTTTTAGTGTATTTAAGCTTGTTTTACAAGGGATGTCTTTTATTCTGATGAAGTTCTTGTAATCAGAATGAAAGTTCTAACTAATTAAATTTTGTCAAGCACTTCTTGTGGAATGTTCCTTTTTTATTTTATTTAGTTTTCTTTACGGTACACTTGGCCTACTCTTTTTTTATTTGTACTGGGACATTTGTAATTACCAGGTCAAGAATATTTTGTGTTCTAGTTGGCTAGTAACAAACTGGTCTACTGAGTTTTTGTTTTTTTAAATCTAAAAGCATCAGTGTATATGGTGCATTTGTGGTTTAGGTACTGCTAACTGTTCAATAAGGTCAACTGTTAGGTAGTCATGGACTCCCTCATTGAAGGAATTGCTATTTATGGAGAGTTTATCTATGATGTTTAGGAACCTGACATAAGGTTTCTGAATCATGGAGGGTGTCCTTTTACAGGGGACAATCTGTGAGTTGAGTTTTGTTGTGATTTGGAGTTCAATAATTTACATTTGTGGGCCTGTTTAGAAGTTATATAGTTTCTAACAAATGTGGACAAACCGCCACAGTAAACACGTGTCTGAAGACACAGTATGCACAAAACCCTGTTATGGAGTGAATGGTTTATGAAAGCCTTCCAAATGCAGGAGTGCCTGAAAATCATACTTGTTGATGTTATTTAGACTTCTGGTGTTACCTCATGAATTTGATTCTGTTTTGAAATTGTTATATTAGAATTTATTGTTTATATTGCTCTTTGATATTGTTAAACTATGGTATTTTCACAGCCTGCATTTCTTTGTGAATAACTTTAATAGTTTCATTTTTCAGATATCAACATCTACTCCTTGATCTCACCTTCCAGATTTGACTCCATCTTGGCACTTCTCTCTACATTAGTAAGTCATCAGGTGCCTTTTCAAGAAAGAGTAGGTAAATTTACCTGATGCTCTGACCAAATTTCCCCTAGTCAGTACAAATACATCCTTGGGTATCCTCTGACCTGGTTAAAAAACATAAGTGTGTATGTATGTATATATATATATATATATATATATCTGTGGAATATGCAGGCTGTTATTAGTTTTACAAAGCTGAGGTTTTTTTATGTTTGGTGTGTTCTACAGTGTATATGACTGACGTAAGATAAGAGTATGAAGAAGTTGAGTCAATTATTATTAGCAAAATAACAGGTTCCAGAATATTGTTATATGAAGTACTTTCAGGTGTAAGTGTTTAATCAGGAGTCCTTCAGAATTATAAAAATAGCATATTGGTGTTTCATAATTACTAAACTTGACAGTTTTTTTTTTACTTGGGGTCACTCTAGAGTTTGTTTAGACATTAAGGACGTAGAAGCAAATAACTTATAAAAAATTGCATGTCTTGTTATATCACAAGTGTCACCTTCATAACTAGAATGTACACCTGTTTTTTAACTTCATCCACTAGTAAGGAAAAGAACATGCCAGCCATCTGTTTTTCTTTGCTAAACAGCACATAGTATGGTGTAGGGCTATAGCTAAATCATCCTAAAATGGTTATAACCAGCTGAATTTGATTTAGTAATCATAATGTGGTATAATATGAATTATCCCTGTCTGAGGAGGTCAGAACTCCTAACTATGCCTTATGCTTTCATCACAGTAATGATGCTATTACTCAGCAACATTTATTTTATATATTTCTGTTTAAATAATTGGCAGTCACATTGCAGATGCACTGAATTTAATTATATGATTAAGAACAAGAAAAGTAATTAGCATTCATAGCTGCAGCAAAAAAGGGAGACAATTTTTGAAATCAGACTTGATGGAATTGTTCACTTAGTTACGTCAGTCATGGAAAAGATAGAAGCTAAATATTCAGCTGAATTTATCATTGCAAAATTTCACGATCAGATTAACACACTCAGCATCCTTACACACACACACACACACACACACACACACACACACACACACACACACACACGCACACACACACACACACACACAACACAAACACACACTCACACACACACACACACACACACACACACACACACACACACACACACACACACACACACACACACATACACACACATATACTGACAAATATGTGCATGCACACACGTACACAAACACTCACACTGAAGCATACAATCACAATATGCATACCCAGACATATACGTATCCCTCTCTCTCTCTCTCTCTATATATATATATATATGTATACATATAGACACAGCCACACACACACGTACACACATACACACACACACACACACACACACACACACACACACACACACACACACACGCACACACACAAATCCACCTGTTCCTCTATTCATATCTATAAAGAAAGATCATGCTTCACTATAACAAAGCAGTTCTGCAAAATTTTAACAAAGGGAAAATCATCAAGAAATGATTCTTTACTTGTCCAAGTCCACACGACCCAGAAGGTGGTTAAAATGCAACCAGTCATGAACAAGAAGTCCAAGTACCTCAGGTTGTATAAATCTGCACCTTTTAGTTAAATTTGTTTCTGAGTTAACCTTGTATTACGTTGATAACCTAAAGCAGCAAACAAAAAGTTATTAAAAATAATCTCTCTAACATATGTGCAACACAAGCCTAGAATCTATAGAACCTCTCAAGTAGTGAGCGACAAAGGAAGGATATGTCTTTCGCTTCAAGTCTCCAGAGTTATAGTGCTTGACCATGTGAAAACTTGTAATGAAGGACAGGAAAGCAAACTTCTACTGTTTTGCTGGTGTATTGGAGATGCTGATGGATAGGATGTGACTATTACATTCATCAAAAGATGTTAAGGGTGAGCATGGATGAAACTGGTATCTTAACAGATGTCTTTCAGTTTGTGAATGGGCTAGTCCCCTCCCCATGGACTCCTTCCAGCTGTCAGTTCAATTAATTGATGGTGAAGGTCATGTTTTCAGGTCACTTTGTTTTGTTGCAGCACTGGACAAGTAAAAATAATGAAATAAAAATGGAAAAAGCATCACTCTACATCAAGGACCACCAACTCCCTTCTTGATAGATTAATGTGTTAAGGTGTTCTATAAGGGAAATGTATTGAAGATGTTTAAAATACTACATTTTCAAGAACTCACAGACTGAGCTTTATCTCATGTCTTCATTAAAGCATTTGATTAATTTTCAGTTGTTGCTTGTTGATCTGTTTTGCTGCTGTCAGTATCATCTGTTTACAGAATGACATGGGTGAATAATCTTTAAATGATATTAGAATAATGAATTAACCAGCAAAATTTACACATATTTACTTATTTTAAAAGGAAATATTTTTGGGAGTGGATGAGATCACTGAATGTATCTTGCACAAATGCAGATTTGTATAATTTCATGGAAACTTCAGTAAAATGATACTGACCTTCATAAAGGAGAAGTATCCTCTCCTCACCAAAATGAAGTAGCCAATGAGAAGAATATTTTTCTCATACATGACAGTAAAGGCATCTGAGCTCCCTATATGGGTGGCAGTTTGAAGCTCCAGAGAAAGCTGTTATTTTCCTTACTTTAAGAAGCTTATATTTTAATTATTATTTTATTATTATTATTATTATTATTATTATTATTATTATTACTATTTACATTAGAAAACAGACTAATGCCCACAAAGGATATCACCTTGATATAGTTCGTAACCAGCCTCTCACACTTCCGTCAAGACATTTCTATTTCTGCTCATCTGTTTATAGAATGACATGGGTGAGTAGTCTTAAAATAGTATTAAAGTAAGAATTAACCAGTAAAATTTAGAGATAGATAAATACAGTACTGATTATTTATTTATTCACATTTATTTCTTTTAAAATAAAGTATTTTTCACATTTTAACAAAGCTTGCCCCAGTTAGCACAAATTTAGATAAAGCCTGTTCTGCTCCCTGGCATTCTAGATGTACTAAACAACTCAGGAAACAGAGCAACAAAGCATGGAAGGCACAGGCCATTAATAAAACTCAGTGAAACATTCAAAATTGCAGATAACTTGGGAACTATACTAAGTAAAACATCATATCTGACAATCTGACAAAAAAACCCACAAAAAAAGCAAAAGCAAACAAACAAATAAACTTCTATACACATCTTTAACACCTGTAAGCCATTAAACAACACGATCCAAAAATCAATTGCCCCTCCATAAATCATAAAAAACAATCAACATTTAAACCCAGCTAGTACTAGTCATCACCTACTGACCCTGGATACATCATTAATTTCTTCAACTCTCACTTCATACACAGTCTTAGCTTCATCCTTACTCAGTAACTTAAACTATCATACTCCAATAGGTCCATCATGACTTGATAACCATCAACAAATCCTTTCACTACGACCTGTTCCAATCCCTTTTATCAAAAAAACTTCTTAATATAAAACCAACAGCAGTTGCATCTGACAATCTTCCTACTGAATATATTCAAAGTGTAGCAGAGTCAATAGTCTACCCTGTCTCTATCAAAATGAGTCTGAATAAAATGCTATATCTTACCCATGTACAACAATTGTAACAGCACTGAATTCACTAATGACAGGCCTATTACTATCTTATACCTGTTATCTAAAGTTCTAGAGAAATGCATTCAGACCAGCTATTTAACCATATCACTCAAAATACTTATCTTTCATGTCATCGCACATAGTAGCACTACCACCGCCCTATTTAGTGCTGTCAACAAAGTTACTATAAACAGTAATGTGGGCAACCCTTCATCTGTCCTCTTTCCTGATCTATCTACAGCTTTCAGTGTCATCAGTCACCGCATTTTTATACACAAACCCACTAGTTGAGGACTCGATAACTCATTGCTGTCCTTGTTCCATAGCTACATCCCACCTGGATTCCAAGCATGTAAGAGGCATATAGTGGACATCAGTTGGTGTCCTCCAGTTATTGTAGCTTTAACTGCTAAAGATGGATTACTTGTTATTTCAGGCAGTTGTATATAATTGAGCATGAGTGTCTCAACTGTAAAGAAAAGTATGCATGCCTTACTCTGTAGCACAAATCAACTGTTTCACATTCTCAAATACCAGTGAGCAGGCACGCATAAAGTGTAAAAGGACAGTATACATGCATTAGTCTGTAGTCCAAAAGAAAAGTACAACATTACAGTAGTCAGTGGTTGTGGGTTCAAAGACCACACTTCCCAAATATACAATAGTGTGTACAATAGTGTTATGTTGTCATCATTATATACACAAGAATGTTAGCTAATCATCATTATAGCAAGTTACTTTCTGACCTCAAGACCTCTGTCATGACTGGCCTGCTGTCAATATATGCACAAATAAATGATAGCTTGCTGCAATCTGATCAGTACTACAGTGTCCATCTGTTAGAAACTGGGTAGCATTCAAAGCAGTAAAGAAACCTCTTAGGAATTGGTACTGTTAAAAGTAAAGCATAACAGAAAAGACTGAAATAATTGTAGAACGTTTTTGTATATTAACTATGACGTCCATAATGTGTTCCTGCTTTTCTCTAACCCCACCCCTTTTCTCCATTTTTATTTTCATTTTGTTGTTATTATGTATAATTCTGTATTTCTTTGTTGTAATTTATTATTGCTAATTTGGTTTGAATTTGTTGTTATATAATTTGTTTTTGTTATTTTTGTTATTATTGTTTAATTATTGTTTTTCTTTGTTCATCTATTTTTTGTCATTTTTATTTTAATTTTTTTTTATTTTATAACTGCATGTTAATGCTTTTGGTATTACTACAGAACAGCAGGGTGGGCAGGTCCCACATGATCCTCCTACTCTCACTCCACTGGCTACAACACCAAGGTTTGGCATATCTGGACTGCAGCCTGGCAATACATCCTCTGCTCCCCCTGCACTACCTGTTTAATTATTGTTTTTCTTTGTTCATCTATTTTTTGTCATTTTTATTTTATTTTTTTTTTATTTTATAACTGTGTGTTAATGCTTTTGGTATTACTACAGAACAGCAGGGTAGGCAGGTCCCACATGATCCTTCTACTCTCACTCCACTGGCTACAGCACCAAGGTTTGGCATATCTGGACTGCAGCCTGGCAATACATCCTCTGCTCCCCCTGCACTACCTGGGCCCTCAGGTGCTTCTGCCCCAGAGGATAGACCTGCAGTCCTTCTGGGTGCAGTGGTGGAGGGGGTTAATTTATCTCCTGGAATTAGTTGCCAGGTATGGTGCATAGGATTGTGCACTGGACAGCAGCACACACCTATGCTGGATGGAGTGCCTGCTCTCCATCCTGGTACACAGTACCCATCAAAGATGTGCATGTCATGCACTGCAGCTGCTAGCACAGTGAGGGGACAGTGGTGACAGTCCACTGGATGAGGACTTGATTCTCACTGTCATCCATCCTGATGTCCATGATACCTCCATTTCCCCACCCTCACCCCAACCATGATGTTCACCCCATTCTTGTGTCTTTCGTATCCCTGTATCTTGTCTTGTATGTCCTGTCAGCAATTGCTTCCTCACCTTACCAACTTGCCTGCCCCAGACATGCCTATGTCCCTTCCCCAACATTCTTTTCAACAAAAAGTGGGGGGGGGCACCTGCCCCCCAAAAATAATGTCTCATACATAGCTCTCCATTTCACACATGTATCTACTTGATATACTTGATTCAGTCTAACTGGCTATACAATATGATTATGTTGTTCTTCTGTCTCAGGAGGTGACAGTCCAAATTCAGCTAATATTGTATACATCTAATCAGTTTTTACTGTTGAAGAAATGGATAGCTATCATTCATTCCTACACCCCTCCTGCATATTCCTGCCCTCCATTCACTTTGTTTTACCCCTGCTTCCTCCCCATTTCACCACTTTCTTATCTTCCCATTTCTTTTCTTTAAAGAATCAGTGAGCTGTGGTGCACAATGTGCACTATCGCTAAGCAACAATAAAAGGTAGTAGTATCAGTAAGTGTATTGTGAAATTATAATGCACACTTGTAAAATTCATGCTACACCCCATTTTGAACCCAGTACTATCTGCCTCCAATGACAATGCACCAACCCATCTGGATACAGAGTCAGTTCTTTAGCAGGTGTATTTTATACAATCAATATTTACTATCACATTTTTCTTTATATTTTCCCTGTGTGCTCCCCAGTGCTTGCTCTTTATATCACCAATGTCATATTTTCAACATTATCTGTGTATGAAGCATCACCGCATGGTAGAGATTAATAGGTTCATAAGTTCATAGGTAGGTACTAGGCTATCTGCCCAAGGGCATTTATAAGCCTAGCCAGAATGTGTTGTCTTTCACCTCCCTTTTAAATTAGTTTCCTGTGCCTCTGTCTAGCAGGGCCATTGAAGTGATCTCAGGGGTGAATTTATGATTTTGCATCCACTCATCAAGATTTCTCTTGAAGAGAGTCAGTGAGGGGCTCTGCCTAACATAAATTGAGATTCTATTCCAGAGTGAGGGAAGTCTCTGGGACAGGAATCTGTCTCTCCAGCATGTCCTGTTTATTGTTGTGCTAAGGTTTAACTAGCTGGAGCGTGTCACTCTAAGAGATCTGGTTTTCTTGAGGTGGAGCATGTCCATTAATTCCGGGTTGGACATGGCCTTGTACATCAGGCAGAGATCACCTCTGAGCAGGCAGTAAGCAACCGAGTAGAGCTGGAGTTTCTTTAGTCGAGCTGCATAGGGCATCTGTTTGAGGCCCACGATCCTCTTGGTGAGGTACTTCTGTGGTCTTTCCAGCTGTTGCAGGTGTCAAGTAAGGTACATTCCAAATGGGGCATTGTACTCTATTATGGGCCTAATGAGTGATGAGTGGAGGGGCACGATGACCTCTCTTGATCTAGATGTGAACCCTTTCGTGATTAGGTGGGCTACATAGAAGGATTTTCTAACCACCCTGGCAATGTGATTATCAAAGGAGAGGTTACTATCTACCTGGGTTCCCAGATCCCTAATTACATCTTCCTTACTTAGTGGATTACCACCTATGTGATGATTCGTGGGCACATTGTTTTTCCCAAAGGGGATGACTATGCACTTTTTGGCATTTAGCTTGAGACCATGGTTCTGACACCAGGTATTTGTCTTGTGAGACCCTTCTGGAGGATATCTGTGTCAGCCAGAGAATCGATTATGGCCCTCAGTTTGCAGTCATCAGCAAACTTGGTCAGCCATAGTCCTCCTGTGCTTGCTTGTAGCTCAGAGAAGTATATACTGAACAGGAGGGTTCCCAGGACTGAGCCCTGTGGGGCACCACTTGTAACTGGTTTAGAGTCGGACATGGCACCGCAACTCTGACCATGTGAGTTCTATCCATGGGCCAGTTGGCAACCCATCTCATGATGTAGGGGTTAATGCTCAAGCTGGTGAGCTTATCTATAATGCCAGAGTGGGGAATGGTGTTGCAGGCCTTGGCGAGGTCCAGGTAGGCTGTGTGGACTACCTTTCCCTCATATATGGCCTTGGTAACTGTTTCAAAAAGTCAACTATGTTTTGGAGGCAGGATCTGCCTTTAACAAAGCTGAATTGGGCAGGGTCCAGTGTCTGTAGGTTTGCAATGCCTTTGTTTATGAGTTCCATGATAATGCACTCCATAGCTTTGCAGACCAGGCTAGTCAGGCTTATAGGGTGATAGTTCCCAGGATCTGTTGTGGCACCACCTTTGTGGAGCGGGATAACTGTTGCTGTATGCCATTCCTTGGGTACATAGCCTGTGGTAAGGCTGAGTTTGAACAGTGAATTTAGGTGAGGGTTTAGTTCATTTTGGAGCTCATGTAAGACGCAGCCTGGGATACCATCCAGTCCCACTGATGTTGTGTTTTTGGCTTTGGAGAGGGGTGTTTTCACCTGCGTGTCTGTTATGTCTGGGGCTCTACATTCTTCTGCTATGGACACCGGCCCTTTTGGGGTTGGGGGGGGGGATAAAGTTTGCACTGAACCTGTCAGCCAGGATGTTGGCAATGTCAGTTGATTCAGCATATGTTTTGCCATTTTGCACTAGCTCAGAGCAGATCTGAGAGTTGCCACCTAGGTTCTTGACATAGCTAAAGAAGGCTTTGTGATTATCTTTAGAGTCTTTGGCAATTTTTCTTTCGAAACTGGCCTTGGATGATTTTATGAGGGATCGTAGTTTCTTGCTAATACTCATCAGGGATGCCTTTCCTTTTTGGGATTTTGCTCTATCATGTAATAATTTCCTCCTTCTGTTGTATAGCTTATTTATGGCCGGGGACCACCAGACTGGTTTCCTCTTTTAGCAGGAGTGAGTCTTGGTTTTACTTGGGATGGCTCGATCCATGCATTCCTGTAGATGCTCATAGAATTCATCTGTAAAGGATTCTGCTGTTTGGGCAGCATTTTCCTTTAGCAAGGGGGCTTTGAAACTTTCCACCTTGGTCTTGAGAAGTGTGAAGTTTGCTCTTGAAAAGTTTTTCACAGTGGTTTCCTTGACTGGGGTTGGGGTCGGGATGTGGATGTCCAGTGTGATTAGTTTATGGTCTGATCTTACCAGTGAGGGGTTTACCTCTGGTGTGGAACACTGATCCCCCATGTTAGTGATGATCAGGTCCAATATGTTGTCACCTCTTGTGGGTGTGGTGACCAGTTGTTCCAAGGTGTTTGAGTTTATAAACTCTAGGAAGCGTTGGCCAAAGGAGTTTGTACTTGAGTAGTTTTCCCGGTCAATGTTTGGGTAGTTGAAATCACCCAGTATCATGGTGTTGGTAGGATCTTCATATTTTCCAATGTTCTTAGGAATGCTGAGTGCGGGTTCTGAGACATGGTGGGTGATCTGTAGCAATCTACAATCTGAAAAGCAGCTTTGCCCATTGTTACTTGCACATGGATGGTCTCCGAGGCCTCATGCTGTGCTACTAACCTGGAGGTATGGGTATCCCTTATTAAGATGGATACACCCCCTCCTTTTGTATTATGGTCTGGGTTCTGGGGCCAAAAGGTATGGTATGAGTTGTAACCTGGTAGTGCTGGGGTGCTCTCTGGAGCCTTGAACCAGGTTTCTATTACTGCACAGATATTAATTTTCTCCATGCTGAGGAGTGCCTCGCGTGCATACATTTTGAGGTTTAGACTTCTGGCATTGAGTAGCATTACCCTCAGTTTTTGGTTACTTGTGTTGTTTATGGAGGTGGGTTTGTCTTTTGAGCCTTGCCTAAAAAAGGCACTATGGGGTTGGCAAGAATCATGGCCAGTATTCGAAAGCCTAAGGGTGACAGGTGCAAGCCATCTCTGGTGAAGCAGCGTGGCTTGTCGAGCATGTCATCCTAGGCTGACAGACACTGGATCCCCTTTGAACGACACCAATAGCTTAGCCAATTGTTAAAACTGATCATTTTTTCTTTATACTGTGGCATCATTCTTGGTGAGAGCAAGATACTACTCCAGGGTCAGAGTCATACCGGCCTGGGCTACATGATTGGAGAGCTCCTCTATGTCTCTTTTCATGTAGTCCATGGAGGTATGTCTTAGGTCATTCATGCCAACATGTACAACGACAGAGTCATATTTGTACTTGTTTTGGAGTGACCTAAGTGCTTGTGTTATGTGGCGTATCCTGGAACCCAACAGGCAGCTTACAGTAACCTTCTCCTTGTTCAGTCTAGTAAGTGGAACATCAGTGTGCCTGACAATAGAGTCACCTATTACTAGTGTATTGGTTGTGTTATTTAGCTTTAAGGGCTGTGGTTGTGTGGCACACTGACTTTTTGAAGTATGTGATACGTGGTTGTTGTTACAGGGTGTAGGTTGCTTGGATGTCTGTTCTGGAGGTCTCTGCTGCTTAGGCAGATTTTTATTTAGAGCCCCTGAGTATGTTTTTGTGCATTTATGTGTGTTGTTTGCTGGTGCAGATACGATTGCTGTGTGTGAGACTGGTAGTGTGGTGCAAGTGTTTCCCTTCCCCTCCTGTCTGACTGTTCCAGCCTTGGGTTGAGAGAGCTTGGCCTTCAGTTTGGCTGTATAGTTGCATCTCGCACGTACATGTGTGTTTGTTGGAGGGTGGAGAGGGTTGTCTGTGTACATGAGGCAATTGTAACATTGCCACGAGATTCCTAGTTTCACCAGTTGGACTGGAGAGTACACCTGAAACTGCCTTTGGACATGCCTGTACGGATAACTGAACTGATTTACTGATTGTCCGGTAGGGACGAATAGGGAGCCTTGTACTACTGTATAGTAAAGAGGGGGTGTAGTGTTAGCATATATTAGTGCTTACTGAGAGCTTAGAGCAAGTGCAGGACTGTAAAAGGAAGGTTAGAGTGCTTTAGTTGAGAGTTTGACTAATTCCAAGGGAAAAATTGTAGAGCAGACTTCGTGGAGCCTGGAATAGTTTAACCCTAGCTAACCGGTGCTGCGTGGTGCGCAAAGCCGCTCAAAACTGAGCAAATGTGGGTTTTAAAGCAGGGAGATGAAAGCGATAAAAATTAGCCCAAAATGGCCAATAAACTACTAGTTCCTGGGCTGAGACCACTCCTCCAGGGACAGATAGGCTGCTCAAAGCTCCCCACTCTCACTGGTGAACAGAGAAACTTCCTCCTATCCAAGTAAGGATATGAGCAACACAGGAACTTGTACCACAGCCGTGAATTCAGCAGAACCTGAAAACTGGACTAGACTAGCTTAGAAAAGGTGGGAAACAAGAATATATATATATATATATATTTTTTTTTTTGCAGAAAATACAGTAAACTTACACAAAAACACTTTAAATGCTTAGAAAAGGCTAGTGCACTTTAGTGTGTATCCTACAACAGTTAAACAACACAAAAAATTACTTAACTTTAAAAGTGCAAACAGCAAAAAAATAATATAGTATGCAGCAAGAATAGTTTTTTTAAAGCACAGAATTGATAGAAATCTCTTTTTTGGCAAAATTAGCAGTCACAGGAAAAATACTGTCTTTTGGCTTTTCCCGGTTCGGGGTCGCCACAGCGGAACTCAGGTCCGCTAATGATTGGCAGTAAATTTTTAAGTGCTGGCTTGCCGAGCCTAATGCACAACCTTCAATGAAGGAATGCCCATTCACGCATGTCGACACACAGAAGACGCTCTAACTGAGAATCGAACGTGCAACGTCTAACTGTGAGGCGACAATGCAACCGCAGCACCACCACCACAGTTGTCACTCTTTTGTCACTCTGCTGCTTGTAGTACTCTGCAGGACACCACGAGGAGCTTTGCTGAGCTGTATACAAGTGCAAAACCACGCAAATGCGGGTTTTAAAGCAGGGAGATGAAAGAGATAGAAATTAGCCCAAAATGGCCAATAAACTACTAGTTGCTGGGCTGAGACCACTCCTCCAGGGACAGATAGGCTGATCAAAGCCTCCCACTCTCACTGGTGAACAGAGAAACTTCCTCCTATCCAAGTAAGGATATGGGCAACACAGGAACTTGTACCACAGCCCTGAATTCAGCAGAACCTGAAAACTGGACTAGACTAGCTTAGAAAAGGCAGGAAACAAGAATATAAGGTTCTATAATGCCTTAGTGTGCAATCCCCATTTATTTTTTATAAAGCATGTGTGCACCATGCTGTGCATCACTAAGCAAGGCAAATGAAAATGTTAATAAATAACAGAAATGAGACTAGTAGTGAATAATATTCTCTACAACTTTATTTGGAACCAAGTCTATGTGGATAAAAAAGTAAATTATCACTGGCTGAAGTCAATTGCTACCTGCAGCCCAAAATTCAGTTAAGTAGCAGGTGTATGCAACAGCAGTGAAGTCTGCAATTTCATATTCCATGTGGAAAACATACCTCCTACTCAATTGACTCTGTAGCACCATCTGTTAATGCATTGATCCTACCTTGTTCTGGTTCAGATGGTACTGTGTTCAAATGCAGGTGTATGTAACAGTTTCACATACTTTTAAGTGTAAATAAAAATTGTAAATTGGATACATATAAATCTGTGTCATCATTTTTTATGTAACATGGTAGTGGTTTCAATTACAGGTATATATAATAGTTGCCATAGGCGCATGTCATTGTGCTATGTGTACCATCATGCAATATTGCACACAGGCTCTCTAAAAAAAGAAATGGAGAAGACAGGAAAGTGGTGAAATGGGGAGCAAGCAGGAAGAAAAACAAAGTGAAAGGAGGGCAGGATTGTGTAAGAAGGGTGTAGAAAAGAACCATAGCTATCCATTTCTGCAACTGCAAAACATGATAATACATGAAAAGTATTAGCTGAATTTGAATTGTCACCTCCAAAGAGAAAAGTGACCACAACACAATCATGTTGCATAGCCATTTGGAACAAATCAAGGGTGTCATAAAGACACTTGTGTGAAGTGGAGAGCTAAGCATGAGATGATTTTTTTGTGGGGACATGTTTTTTTTTTTCTTTTTGGCAAAGAGAGAGTAATGTTGGGGTAGGGACCTAGGTATTTGTGGGTAAGGTAAGGTGGGTAGGTGATAAAGCAATGGCAGACAGACAGACAGTGAATAGAAGACAAGACACAGGGATGGTGAAGGACACAAGAAAGAGGTGAGCACCATGGCAGAGGAGATGGGAGGCATCAAGAGTCCATGCATGTCAAGTTTGGAGATAGTGAGAATTGAGACCTCCCCCAGTGGACTGTCATTACTGTCACATCACTGCTCTGATGACTTCAGTGTCTGAAGTCTCCATCTCCTTATATTATTCAGAAAAATGATTTACAGCAGTGTCTTCACTCAGTGTAAGCATGCACTAACTGTGTGGTGCACAGTCCTGCACACCAACCCTGGCAGTTCATCATGAGTGATAAAATCATCACCTCTGCTATTGGTCCAGGAGGGGACCAGTCAGATAGTGCAGGGGGTGCAATCGGGTTGTCTCCCTGACATGCTGGGATGTGGTGCCATAGGAATGATGGCAGGTGATTCCCATGGGACAGGCCAACCCTGCTGTGCTGTGGAAAAATAGAAAAATAAAAAAAGAATATACGGGTTAGGGAAAGAGATAGAAAAACAGGAGAACATTAGCAACATCATAAGTGACATACAAAGCAGTGATACAAGTATTTAACTCTATTATATCACCTTTACTTTACACAGCACAAACTGTAAACAGACTTTTTATAATGTTTCTGAATACCCAGTTGATAACAGATTCATACTATAGTACAGATTTCAGGCAGCAATCCTTGATGTGCACATATACTGCCCATATGCAGGCTCCAATTCTCTGAATTATCTCAATTACATTTTCCAGCAGGCCATTTCAGCCACTGCTATAGAAGTCTGTAGTTACAGCACAATAGTGATGAAAACATAGCAGTAATGTTCATTTGGTATTTGTGGTGTTCATACCCACAGGTGCTGACTACTCTCTACTACCATAGTGGTCTGTGTTCCCACATAGTACTGCATGCATATTTTCCTTTTATAGCTGCAAAATGTATGCTTTGTTTTATAGTACAGTATTCAGAGGCCTCAAACTCTTACAGCAATAAATGTGGACAAAGTCATATGTAATAGGTGGTCAAAATCCAAAATATAGGGATGACTTTTACATACTTGCTCTTATAAACTTATTGAGGTGATACAGTGACAGATTTTGTACTTGCATGACTTTTATGAAGGGTCTTAGGTCTGAATCTCAAATGCCTGATATTATTTAGTGACATCAGTACTCAACCCTTATGCAATTATGTGACTGAAAACCACAATTATATCTGTAACTATACAAAGACTGGACATTATGTGGAAATCTGTACAGTTAACAAGTATTACTGCATTACATACCAACTAAGCCCATACCTCACAACCTCTTACAGCCAAAAATGTGATCCAAGCAATAAATACTTGGGGTACAAAAGCATACAAATATCAACATATTTTACATATTCTTCTACAAATCTAGAAAAGTGATGTAATAACAAGCTTTGCATTAGCACAGATGTTCTGAAAGGTATGAAGTATGAGGCACAAATGTCATTTTCTGACTGCAGCCCTCAGTGCTTTCACTACGATTTATCCGACAAATGCAATTTATGAGAAGTAAACCAAAATTTATGAAGCAGTAATCTAAGCATTCTGGAAAACCCACACAGTTGAGATGTATTACGATACAGTCTTTAACTTTTAATGCTACAATAACAGTATTGTTGTGATATATATACGTACTACATGCTGCTTGCATTCATGCCAATCTACTTTCTTGGGCTCTAACATTTGGATCATGATCGGCCTCAGCAGTGGAAAAAAACAGAACAGAACAGAGTTCCATTATGAATACCAAGCCTGACTATATGCAACTTTAAACTATTACAAGTAATGTTTGAAACTTATACTTACACATCTGTGGGGTGCCGCTTGTCTGACATTCTTTGATCCAACAGTCAAAGCTATCCATCCTCCTCATCCTGAGGTCTTGGAAGTGGTTTCTACACTGTTCACTAGTGCAGGGGATACCATAAGCACTGGTCAGAGCCCAGGCCAAGCTATTCCATGCCTCTGTCTTTGTGAGCCATGATAGTGCCTCTGCAGGAGCTGGTGGCCACTGTCATTCACTAGGAGTCCAACAAATACTTTGGACTCCTGGACATCCCACCTGTGAGCCTTAAATCTTAAATCCTCTTCTGGAATTCCTTCCATGTCTGTCACAGAGCAAGACCAATGTAGAATAAAATTTTCCTGACAAATGCATGTATTGAGTTTACTCATAGGGCATACAAAGGGTGAAATGTGTTTGCATGATGGGAAGGGATGCAGAAGTTTGGTAACTAATGCAATTTCTATACTATTTGAGATACAGGAAATTCTGTAACTGTGTTCCTCCAATGGAAAGTGCATGCCATGCCACATAGTAGGAATATACTTGCCTGAACACAGTACTGATTATACCCACAATCATACATTTGCTATTAACTAGACAATACACAGGTTAATTAATAATTACATAACTGACACAATATTACTGTGTCAGTCCTAAGTCATATAATTATTATATAACCTACACTAGGTCAGTCGTTATAAGTGAGAGTGACTGTAAATTGAACTGGAATAACATTTAAATTGAATGAGAATATGGACCCTGGACCATATGGATGTTAGTCCCACACTGATAGCTATTGCCACAGGAAACTTAAGAAAGCTCTTCTCTGTGTGTCAGTTTATTGCTGAATACTGCAATGTCAAAACAGTAAAACAAAGACTATACATACACCTTGCACTCAAACCTAGGACCATCTAGACTTAAAACCTAGACTCCACACCCACTGTCACAGATTAAGTTACATAACAAACCCTAATTTAGCATTCATTGTTAAGTTCTCACTGTTAACAGCAGCCCAGCAGTGCTTACTGGGTTTGTGCGATGTGCAATTGCATTAACAAACAGCAGCCAGTTTCTATTTTTGGTTGTCTGAGTCCTGTCTGCTACCTAGGTGATCCAGCCATCCATTTTGTGCAGTGATGCTCTACATGCAAAACTAATTAGCATAGCCAAACCTGTTTGTGTTAAGTGCTGCATCATGCAAACAATGCACCCCCCATCACCCACTAAAATAAGATAGAAGGAAGAAAAAAAAGGTAAATACAGTTTGTTACTGCAAAGAAGGTATGCCTGCAGATGTCTGGATTTCAAATCTCACTCTAGTGTACCTTCTGAAAAGAGGATTGCTGCCTTATCCCTGTTTGCCACACAAACAGCTTGGCAGCAAACAACTTTAAGTTATCCATCACACAGCAATCTTCCACAATGTATTTTAACTGATATCAAGCCTTCAGCTGTTATTTATACATGCATTATATGAAATATGCACTTAGTGATCACACACCCTGTTAGGACTATTGCTTGAAATTGTACCAATCTGTGTTGCTTGGCCATTCAGCAGTTATCTGACCAGTATTCTGAAATATGCAATATGAAAGCCAGTCTACCTCATTTACCATACATTGTGTGTGCACATTAACTCATTCACTCCAATGGAGCTCAGGAAGTTTGCACTGTAACTTCCAATGGGCGAAGCCTAAGCCTTTTGACAGAATCAAATTATGTTCTCACATTTCAAACAACTGTTCATATCTCTGGAACCATAGGGGTTATGAAAGAAGTGTAAATGGCAAACCCTTTAGTACAAGCTATTTTTATAGTGGTAGTATTCTTTAGGTTCTAGGTTTTAAACTGAATTTTATAAGTCACAGTAAACACAGTAACTACTACATTTGTAATATTTTGTAAGCAACTTACAATATCTCAGCGACCACTCCAGTTACACACATACTGTCAGCAGTATTTTATTCATCCAGCTGAGAGCATTCATAAGATGTTAAGGAGTTTTGTCCATGTTACTTGGTTGTTGAGATATTTAGAAAAATGTGAAAATTATATCTATATAAATTAATATAATAAAAACAACAGTTAATGTCTATTTACCAGCATTAAACAAAGGTCAAATATTAATGCAGTTTAGTTTTCCATTTTGTAAGCCTTAAAATGAAATCTTTTGAAAACCTTGTACACAGCATGGTTTTGACATTATTGATGCAAATATGAACAAGTAATATATGATGCCTAGATGCATCAATAGGAGTTAACTGCAATTGCACCTGGAGACGTCACTCGGATGTAATGAATAGTATGATATGCAGTTGTCAGCAAATGAAGGCCAGGTTGGATGGCACAAAAAATATACACTGCTCTTTTGGTGGAGAGAGCAAAGGCGAATTCCTGTTATGGCACATACAAGGGTTCTTTCGAGTTGGTGGGCCAAGCTGAGGTCATGTTATGGCACAACGTTTCTATGTAAAGATATTCCATTACAAATGTATGGTTAAACTGAGGCCATGCATTGATCACCAATACTTTGGAGACTTATGAATGTGTGAATCCTGTATGACTGAAGACTACTACTTTCTAATGGACACATACAAGTTAAATAACTCTCTGCTACTACATGTTACTTGACTTTCTGTACAGATCTCCAGCCTTTTACCTGCTTACTGTACCACAAGATGAAATACAAGTACATGCCATAATAATATTGTATATTACAGTACACGTTCAAGACTTACCTTGTAAATGCTGTGTCTGTACCCGAAACTTTATGAAACCCCTAGGAAAAAACAGCATGGACTCTGCATGGATGCTTTATATCTTGTTGAATAACATCACAAGATTGGTTTATTAGCATGCAATACATCTGCTTACGCAGTAGTTAGCATCTCTGGAGCACTGACTAGGATAGATGCAATCCATTAATAATGTACTCCATTATAAAAAGGCAAATGTGTAGCTAGATAAACTGATGTTGAGGAGAGTTAGTACATTGTTCAACTCTCTAAGACAACCATATTTCTTCACAGTATGTCTCTACAGAGGAGTGTTGCACTCCAGCAGGTATGTTCCTATTTAGTTACCTACATAATGCATATGCTGGAATGTAGTTTATAATAAATGTGAAGTAATGGCTTTCACACCTTAATCTGTATGCGTTACTTAGAAGTGTAATGATGACATGGCCTTGGTTGTCAAGCCATTTTACAGGTGCACAAAATTAAGAATACCAGACAAGGGAATGTTGTCTTAGAAATATGCCCACATGTTACATGGACAGTCCTTTAATAGCACTTTTAGAATTTCAAAGATGTTTTGTTAGCACAATGGGTTCTTAGCCTGTCATTTTGGTGGAGTTGGGTGGAGGTGAGAAGAAAGATGATTTAGTGCTAGGGCAATAACTAGACCTGACTGTTATTTTGGGTGGGTGAGCATATTTTACTTATTGCCGTGGCTCAAACAAGGATATGTTTCTCTTGTTAGTATCCTTGTTTTGTATCCTTAGTCTTGTTATTTTTTGAAATATGCAGGCTCTTTCATGTTTATCCAGGGGAACCACTCATAAAACAGCAAAACCTCTTGTGTAGTTCCACAGAATGTATTTATTTCCCCATTCATGAGAAACATTGATTTATGGTTATGGTTTTTGGATGATATTTTAATTCTATGGAGGGGTAACGTTGAAGGAATAGGTATGTTTAAAGATTACCTTAACAATATCACTTCTTTCTTACAATTTATGTGCAAGGTTAATGTCCAAGAAATAGATTCTTTTAGACATATTTTTGTACAAGGATAATGAATCTAAAAAACTGAGCTCTAGTATCTTTCGAAAAAAGATGTATTCTAATACACTACTTCAATTCAATAGTTGTTATCCTTGGCACCAAAAAAGGAGCATAATTAAGGGACACATGGTGTGAATATCAAGTTTAGTGAATGATAACCCAATATATGAGATGGAAATGTTTCATTTAATAGTAATATTGAAAGACAGAAGTTACCCATTGAAATTATTGATCAAAATTAGCAATGAGATTAGAAAGAAACGTTTGGATAGGTTTACCCCAATTTTGCTGACCAAAGAAGGTACAACATTTAAAGTTACCCTTTCTGTTCAGCATGAAAAAGCAATGATATTCATAGGTTCATAGGTAGGTACTAGGCTATCAGCCCTAGGGCCTATACAAGCCCAGCCAAAAACGTACCCTGGCTTTGGACACCCAAGAAAATTATTTTCCTGTGCCACTGTCGAGCAGAGTCACAGAAGTGATCCCTAGGGTGAATTTCCTATTTCCCATCCAATCATCAAGATTTTTCTTGAAGAGTGCTAATGAGCTTTGTTTCATATAGATAGGTAGTTTATTCCAGAGTATGGAAAGTCTCTAGGACTGGAATCTATCCATCCGGCATATTCTGTTTATTGTGGTGACAAGGTTTATGTCCCTAGAGCATGTAGCTCGGAGGGATTGGGATTTCTTTAAATGGAGCATGTCCAACAGCTCTGGGTTTGACATAGCTTTGTATGTTAGGCAGAGATAATCTCTGAGTAGGCAATATGCAATGGAGTAAAGCTGGAGTTTTTAAGACGGTCTGCGTAGGGCATCTGTTTGAGGCCGGTAATCCTCTTTGTGAGATATTTCTGCGGCCTTTCCAGTTGTTGTGGATGCCTTGTGAGGTACATATCAAAAGGGGCATTGTACTCTATAATGGGTCTAATGTGTGATGAGTAGAGGGGAACATTGACCTCTTTTTTTTTGGATGAGAAACCTTTTGTGATGAGGTGTGCCATGTAGAAGAATTTCCTGACTACTGTGGCGATGTGATTATCAAAGAAGAGACTACTGTCCACCTGTGTCCCAAGGTCTCTTATCACACTTTCAGTGTTAAGTATACTACCGCCTATGTTGTAGTTCACGGGTACAGAGTTTTTACCAAAGGGGATGACAATGCACTTTTTGGCATTGAGCTTGAGGCCATGGCTTTGACACCAGGTATCTGTCTCAGTGAAACCCTTTTGTAGGATGTCCACATCATTAGGGGTTTAGATTATGGCTCCTAGTTTGCAGTCATCTGCGAACTTCATTAGCCAAAGACTTTCTTTGTTAGCCTGTACTACAGAGAAGTAGATAGCAAACAGCAGAGGACCCAGGACTGAACCCTGTGGTACTCCACTTCTCACTAGTCTGAAGTCGGATTTGGAGTCTGCTACTTTCACAGTGTGAGTTCTGTCAGTGAGCCAGTTGGCAACTCATCTTGTGACATAGGGATTTATACCTAGTTTAGTGAGTTTATCTGTAATTCCAGAATGGGGGGTGGTGTTGAAAGCATTGGCAAGATCTAGATAGGCTGTGTGAATCACCTTACCCTCATCTATGGCTTTGGTGACTGCTTCAAAGAAGTCTATCAGGTTTAGGAGACATGAACTGCCTGTTACAAACCTAAACTGGGTGGGGTCCAGAGTTTGGAGATTACCAATGTCTTTGTTTATAAATTCCATGATGATACATTCCATGGCCTTGCAGACCAGGCTTGTCAGGCTAATGGGGCGGTAGTTCCAGGGGTCCATGGTGGCTCCCACCTTGTGGAGCGGGATAACTTTCACTGTGTGCCATTCAGCAAGCAGAAAGCCTGAGGTGAGGCTATGACTGAACATGGTACTTAGGTGGGGTGCCAGTTCATTCTGTAGTTTATGTAGAATGCAGCCTGGGATGTTGTCTGGTCCCATGGATGCTGTGTTCTTGGCTTTGGAGAGTGTGGTTTTTACCTGTGCAGCCGTGATTACAGGAACTTTGTTTTCTTATGGTATAGAGATGGGCTCTTTAGGGGGTGACAGGGGGGTACAGTTAGCACTGAACCTATCTGCCATGATGTTGGCAATATCAGTTGGGTCTGTATATTTAGTGCCATTGTGCTGTAACTCAGAGCAGATCTGAGTGTTGCCATTGAGATTCTTGACATAGCTATAGAATGCTTTGTGGCTGTCTTTAGAATCAGTGGCTATTTTGTTTTCGTAACTAGCTTTGGAGGATTTTATCAGGGATCACAGCTTCGTACTGAGGCTGACCAGGGAGCTCCTCCACTCATGGGATTTTACTCTCTTTTGCAACAGTTTCTGTTGCCCTATAATCAAGAAGCTGTTGAGTTGAGATTAGTATTAAACCATTGTCGGGACTGTGTATTTAGCCAAGATTTGAAAAATAGCCTGGGCATGAGACCTAATGTTACATATAGTCGAGGTAAAAATATTAAGGGGCTTTTTTAACAAAATAAAGGTGACCATGCTGTTGACTATAGATCTAGTATGAATAAGTGTAACATGTAGATTTTGGCTCTATATCACATAGTCAACTTCTTATAACTTCGAACACGTAATGTTCTAACCTTTATGTTCGAAGTTACAAAACTTCGACTATGGATAAAAAAAAACAATGCCCCCCACACCCTCCACTACTTAAATATACCATCTCCAAGATCGTATCCCATTGAACAAAATGGAAACCTCTGCTTATGGAGATTTCTATTGAAATGCTCAAACTTTTACAAATTCGAACTTATGATCTCGACCATATGAGGTTTGAACTTGTAAAAGTTCAACTATGTGATAGGAACCCATAGATTTTGTAGGTTTATTAAAAAATGCCCATACATAGTATTGGAAGGATACTTTTGTAGTATTCCATGCCCTGGGTGCTGTAATAGTAACACCAAAATGGTTGCTTACATTGCTACCTGCATGAGCTGTCCCACCTTTTACATAGGTAAAACTATTCCTAAACTAAAGAACAGGATAGCTAAACATATTAGAGATATTAAGAGCAAGAAGACAACTAGTGCATTGCACTCTCACAGTCTGTTATTTATGAATTTTAAGAGATTTATATTTTTTGTTATTGATAGGTTAGTCCCCACAGAAAGAGGGGGTGATGGCAAAACTGTGTTAGAAATGAGAGAAACAATGTGGCAACTAAGACTGAAGGCCTCTACAACTCCGGGGATTTATGATTGTTGCTCTGTGGCCAGTGTGTTGAAGCTTAGAGCTTTAAATATATAGAAAATATGGTTAAATCTTTATGATAAATAATTATTTTTTTGGTACATTAGTTTTTATTATGTCATGCTGCCTGGGTTTAACAATTTACAGTTAAAGATTAATTTTGTAATAGGTTTTTATCATTTATATGTTTTGTACTAGGTAGGGTGCATGGTTTATTAGTTTATGTGTTATATTGTTATATAATACAATTTTAACATTAGATAAGTAAAATAATTATTTTTAGGTACAGATTTCTTTAAATATTTGTAATCATGTCACCATTAGGTCTATATTAGTAGTGGTTTTCCTTAAATGATTCACTCTGATGATGACCTGTATGTATTAAAGGGCAAAAGCACTAAGTCTTATGTTTTTAACTTATTAAACAAGGTTTCGTGATTGCACTCTTGTTGTGGCATTTTTATTTTTGGTTTTGGTTTAAGTTTATACTCTTTTAGTGTATATTTATTTGTTTATTTCATGGTTAAGTAAGTGTACATGCATGAGATACAGCTGCTTGCATGTAGGTAAGCAGTGTGCAAATGCGAGTGGCATTGCTAATGTGTGACAGTTACTTCACATGGGGTTTTCATGTTGGTCAAAAGCTTTTATTGAATGTATCTGGTTTCTATGTCTGCCTGTCTGCTTCCTAGGTGGTCCAGTTTCAGCAATGCCATGCTTCAAGTAAACCACATCAGCACAGCCAAACCTGCAGTTATTTGTTTGTGTTATGCAGCACATAGTGAAAACAGTGGAAAAAAAAAAGAAAAGCAGGAAAACAAATGGAAATGGAGACCTACTTGCACTGAGCAAAAGCAAGGTATGGCATCCACACTACAAAATGATAGTACACATCAGAAATTTCCACATAGTTCAGAATTTGAGCTCTCACACCACTGCAGATTCAGAAAGGATGGATGCCTTAGCCCTCTTTGCCACACAGACAGCTTTGCAGCAAAGAACTGAAATCATTGTTCACACAAACAAATGCATCCGAATGTACACTGCTATGAGATCTTCAGCTGTGACTTGTACTTCTAACCCTCTTTATTACATATGGACATAGTGCACTTAGTGATCACACAACCTGTTAGGATTCTGTTGTCAAATATACAGCTTTGTCTTACTTGTCTGTGTTTCTTGGTACTTCATCAGTTATCTGAGAAGTACTGTAAGATATCCAAGTGTGTAAGGCATTCAATGTTCAGGGCCTTAAAATGTGTGCAGATATTAACTGGGAGTCATAATGATATGCATCTGCCAGCAAGTTAAGGCCAGGTTGGATGGCACGAACAGCCATATACTGTTCTTTTGGGGGGACCATTGCTTAGTTACTGTTGTGGCACAAGAATGGCTACACTGCTCTTAGAGGGGTGGAGCTCATGTACTATTATGTCACAAACAAACATAGCCTGTTCTTTTGTGGGTAAACAAAGTTGTTACTGCTGTGGCACAAACAAGGATGTGATGCTCTTGTTACTCTCCTTGTTCTGCTTCCTGCCTGTTGTTTAATTATGGGATGGGTTGTGAAGTCAGAAACTGCAACGTGTATCAGTACTGTCTAACTTCTCTCTTTACAGATTTTCCAGTACAAAGGTATGGTGCAAAATAAGGCCATGTAGTGAGCATCAGTATACTTTAGAGGTAGGACTGTGTGACTCTTTGAAACCTGAGTCCTAGTACTTACTAATGGACACATATGAGTAAAGTGAGCATCTCTGTGTTGTCACATGTTAAAGTACTTTTTGCACAAATCCACTGCACTGATGACTTAATTACTGTTCCAACCTACTAAATACAGGGACACGTGGCACACCATAATATCATTCAAAAACTATGCTCTAGGTTCAGGACTTAACCTTGCAAATGCAGCAGTGGACACATTTTGAGTTCAGTGCTGACTCTATCTGATGCAAGCAGTACACATCCAGTACATTGGGAGGTACAGGATGTGTGAGTTGTCTGGCATCATTTTTACAATGTGAGCAAGTAGGAGAAAGGTTTTATGCACCTAGGGGGTCAGCAAATGTGCCATGCATTGTCTTTTAGCCAAAGCAAGGGCATGCTGAGCATTCTTATGTCAGCCTGCAGGCACAGCAGCTGATGGTTCCCCCTTTGTGTCCTCCTCTGACTGTGGCTGTGGTGGCCTAGTTGTTGGTGGGGGGGATGTGTGTCCCTTATCCAAGCTGATCCTGCTGCAGCTGTTTCTACAAGATCAGATTGTGTAGCATTCCACATACTGTAAAGACTTGAGCACATGTCTCTGGATTATACTACAGGGCTGCAACAGATGTATCTAAGCACTAGAACCATGATTTCAACAACCCAAACATGTCCTCTATGATGTTTCTGGTTTAAGAATGTGCCTCATTATGGCATTCTTCCATGGGTGTGTGTGCACTTCTGATGGGTGTCAACATCCATGGTTTCAGTGCATAGCCTGTATTCCCCAGTAAATGGTCCTGTGGGATGTCCCTCTTAGCAAACATCTGATACAGCCATGATGTGTGCCAGATATGGGAGTCATGATTACTGCCAGGGTTGCCAACTCACACATTCCAGATTATTCCCTGGTCTTTGCACATAATGTGGCAGTTGAGGGAGTGCTATCCCTTGCAGTTCATGTAGATTCTACCCTGCTCACTAGGTGGTGCATTGATGTGTACATGAATTTAATCTATGGCAGCCAGTACTTCAGGGTATTGCACTACAGAGTAGAACTGTTGCATACTGCTAGATCTCTCCTCAGAACTGCGGGGAAAACATATGTGCTCACTGGCATGAATTAGCATGGCATCCAGAAGCTAGTGGAGGATTCTGGATGTTGATGTCTGTGACACACCCATCATGTCCCTAGTTGGTCTTTGAAAAGTACTTGTAGCTAATATTCTAAGGGCTACACATACCTTAGTTTCCACTGGGGTGGGCATGCCTCGATTGGTTCTGGCTCTGAGTTGAGGTCAGCACAGCTCAAAGAGTTTTTGTAAGGTGTCCCTGACCAGTCTGTAGTGCTCTACAATCTTCAGGTCATGTAGTATCTGATAAGTTACCCTGGGCATGAACATTCTTCGCCATCTTGGCCTAGGCCTAAGCCTATTGTCATCAGCAGCATTGACTTCAGTCTCTATCACATGCAGATGTAGAATAGCTGCAGCAGCCCCTACCATTGTGTCAGTTAAAAATGTCCTTGTCTCTACTGCAATGGTATTGAAGTATTTAGGAAAAGCAAGAATGGAGGATACATGGATGGTGTATATCATGTTGAATAGCTGCACTGTGTTGGTTTGGTTCATGAAAATGGAATTCACCTGCTTGTACTGTAATTGGCATCTATTACACACCTGTTGCTTGCTCATCAGTGCACTAGGTGCACCTCCGCTCACGCCTATGCACCACCGTGCACCCTAGCACAGTTATGCATAAATAAAGTAAGCATGGCAAAACTGCAATTACTTTCCTCCATTCCCATGACATCACGCAAACATTGAGTATAAAGGAAAGCTTGCACACCATGTACTTGAACCCAGAACCATCTGCATTCTAGCTCTAGACATAGGTATGGTGCCACAGAACTATCTGCATGACAAGCACAACAAAAGCTGCCATTCATTCCTCCATTTCCAGTGGGTGTGCTATGTGCACCATCATGCAAATGAGGACATAAAAAATGTACAAAAATTATTTGAAACGGACAGAGAAGACACATGTTACAACAAAATTCTAAGGATGACTTACAACCTATGATTTGTGCATAGCTTACATGCACTTTCACTCTCCACAAACTGACCTGTACACCTTTAAAGGTGTAACCTGACATCCTCCCCCAATGTCATCACTCACTGTTGACATTCATTGAAAACATAAACACCGTGGAAGTGCCCATACAAAGTGAACATCCCAACAGGGTTACTCTTTTTTGGGATTCAGCAATTGCAATGAGTAATTACCTAATTTTCACCATGCTGACAGCCTGGAATCTACACAGTTAGTAACCATGTCAGCGGACAAACTACATGGGAGCAGAATGTTGTAAGCACAAAGAAGGCTATTACTTTGCCCATATATCTGCTACATGCTACATATGCTTACAGTACAATATAATACTTTGTTTGGGATGTTCAAACATTTTAGCAATCTGCATTATGTACAATTACATCTTCTTTTTGGTGTGGGGGAACAAAGGTACATTTATTCCATGGCCCTTAAAAATGTACTTTTTATTTTGTAACAGATATTCTACACAATGTGTAATTAGGTCATAATATGTGTTCATAGGTAGATACTAGGCTATCGGCCTTAGGGTCTATATATGCCTAGCCAAACGGTACCCTGGCTTTTGCCACCCAAGAAAATTATTTTCCTGTGCCTCTGTCAAGCAGAGCCACAGAAGTGATCCCTGGGGTGAATTTCCTATCTCCCATCCAATCATCAAGATTTTTTTTGAAGAGTGCTAATGAGGAGCTTTGTTTGATATAGAAAGGTAGTTTGTTCCAGAGTACGGGAAGTCTCTGGGACAAGAATCTCTCCCTCCAGCATGTTCTGTTTATTGTGGTGACAAGGTTTAGGTCCCTAGAGCATGTAGCTCGGAGAGATTGGGATTTCTTTACGTGGAGCATGTCCAACAGCTCTGGGTTTGACATAGCTTTGTATGTTAGGCAGAGATCTCCACTGAGTAGACGATATGCGACAGAGTAAAGCTGGAGTTTTTTGAGACGGTCTGTGTAGGCCATCTGTTTGAGGCTGGTAATCCTCTTTGTGAGGTATTTCTGTGGCCTTTTCAGTTGTTGTAGATGTATTGTGAGGTACATACCAAAAGGGGCATTGTAGTCTATAATGGGTCTAATGAGTGATGAGTAGAGGGGAACATTGACCTCTTTTTTCCTGGATGAGAAACCTTTCCTGATGAGGTGTGCCACGTAGAAGGATTTCCTGACTACTGCGGCGATGTGATTATCAAAGGAGAGACTACTGTCCACCTGTGTCCCAAGGTCTCTTATCACACTTTCGGTGTTAAGTAGACTACCAACTATGTGGTAGTTCATGGATACAGAGTTTTTACCAAAAGGGATGACAATGCACTTTTTGGCATTGAACTTGAGGCCATGGCTTTGACACCAGGCATCTGTCTCAGTGAGGCCCTTTTGTAGGATGTCCACATCATTAGCAGTTTTGATTATGGCTCCTAGTTTGCAGTCATCTGCAAACTTTGTTAGCCAAAGACCTTCTGTGTTAGCCTGTACTTCAGAGAAGTAGATACCAAACAGGAGAGGACCTAGGACTGAACCCTGTGGTACTCCACTTGTCACTGGTCTGAAGTTGGATTTAGAGTCTGCTACTTTCACAGTGTGGGTTCTGTCAGTGAGCGAGTTGGCAACCCATCTTGTGACATAGGGATTTATACCTAGTTTAGTGAGTTTGTCTATAATTCCAGAGTGGGGGATAGTGTCAAAAGCCTTGGCGAGATCTAGATAGGCTGTGTGAACCACCTTTCCCTCATCTACGGCTTTGGTGACCACTTCAAAGAAGTCTATCAGGTTTAGGAGACATGATCTGCCTTTTACAAACCCGAACTGGGTAGGGTCCAGAGTTTGGAGATTACCAATGTCATTATTTATAAGTTCCATGATGATACGCTCCATAGCCTTGCAGACCAGGCTCATCAGGCTAATGGAGCAGTAGTTCATGGGGTCCGTGGTGGCTCCCCCTTTGTGGAGTGGGATAACCATTGCTGTGTGCCATTCAGTGGGCACAAAGCCTGAAGTGAGGCTATGACTTGACCATGGTACTTAGGTGGGGTGCCAGTTCTTTCTGTAGTTCATGTAGAATGCAGCCTGGGATGTTGTCAGGTTCCATGGATGCTGTGTTGTTGGCTTTGGAGAGTGTGTTTTTTACCTGTGCAGCCATGATTACAGGTACTTTGCATTCTTCCGGTATAGAGATGGGCCCTTTAGGGGATGAGAGAGGGATAAAGTTAGCACTGAGCCTATCTGCCAGGATGTTGGCAATATCAGTTGGTTCTGTATATTTAGTGCCATTGTGCTGTAACTCACAGCAGATCTGAGTGTTGCCATTGACATTCTTGACATAGCTATAGAATGCTTTGTGGTTGACTTTAGAATTAGTGGAAATTTTGTTTTCGTAACTAGCTTTGGAGGATTTTATGAGGGATCTCAGCTTCTTACTGAGGCTGACCACAGAGTTCCTCCAATCATGGGATTTTACTCTCTTTTTGCAACAGTTTTTTTCTTTTGTTGTAGAGTTTGTTTATAGCAGGGGACCACCAGATTGGCTTCCTTTTTTTGGAGGATAGCATCTTGGTTCTGTTAGGGATTGCACGATCCATGCACTCATGTAAGTGCTTATAAAGTGCAATTATATAGGATTCAGCAGTCGTACCTCTATTATCCGTCAGCATGGGTGTCGTGAAATTTGCCACTTCTGTCTTAAGAAGTGCAAAGTTGGCTTTGGAGAAATTTTTTACGGTGGTTTCCCTAATGGGGGTGGGGGTGGGATGTGGATGTCTAGGGTGATTTGCTTGTGGTCAGATCTCACCAATAAGGAATTGACCTCTGGTGTGGAACACTGGTTGCCCATGTTGGTAATGACCAGGTCTAGGATAGTGCTGCCCCTGGTGGGGGTGTAGATAATTTGATCCAAGGCATTGGAATTTGTGAATTCCAGAAAACATTGAGCACAAGATTTGGTACATGAGTAGTTTTCCCAGTTAATGGTGGGGTAAAAAATGAGGAGTGGGAATCCTGGGGCATGGTGGGGGATGTGTAGCAAGTTACAATTTGCATTGCGGTCTTACCCAGAGTTAGTTGCACTTGGATAATCTCAGATGCAATATGCTGAGCAACTAGCCTGGAGGTGTGGATATCCTTAATGAATATGGACACGTCTCCGCCTTTAGTGCTTTGGTCCAGGTTAGGTGGCGAAAGGTGTTGTATGAATTATAGCCTGATAATGCAGGGTGCTCTCGGGAGCCTTGAACCAGGTCTCTGTTACTGCACAGATGTCGGTGTTCTCCATTTTAAGGAGTGCCTCGAGTGACTGCATTTTGAGGTTTAAACTTCTAGCATTAAGTAGCATTACCCTCAGATTTTGCTTGCTTGTACCTGTTACGGTGGTGAATTTGTCATTTGAATCTTACCTAAAAAAGGCACTATAGGGGTGGCAAGAGCCTTAGCCAGTATCCGGAATCCCAAGGGCGACAGGTGCAGGCCATCTCTGGCAAAGCATCATGGTTTGTCGATCATGTCATCCCAGGCAGACAGATACTGGATCCCCTTAGAATGACACCAGAAGCTTAGCCAATTGTTGAAGTCAATCATTTTGTCCTTGTACTGTGGTATCATTCTGGGTGATGGCAGGATGCTACTCAGGGCTAGGGTCATACTTGTCTGGGCTACAAGATCAGAAAGCTCCTCCATTTCTTTTTTCATGTAGTCAAGGGAGGTACGTCTCAGGTCATTCACACCAACATGGACAATGACAGAATTATATTTGTACTTGCTGTCTAGTGACCTGAGTGTATGCATTATGTGGTGGATCCTGGCACCTGACAGGCAGCTGACAGTAACTTTCACCTTGTTTAGCCTGGTGAGTGGAACATCAGTGTGCCTGACTATAGAGTCACCTATAACTAGAGTGTTAGGTATGTTGTTATGCCTTATGTGCTATGGTTGAGTGGCACACTGAGTTTGTGGGCTATGTGTCATTTGTGTTGTGTTGGGGGGGGGTTGCTTGTGTTTCTGCTTTGGAGGTTCCTGTTGCTTGCGTACAATTTTTTTGAGATCCTCCACGAATGTAGGCGTGTGTTTTGTGTTTCTATGTGTGTGTTTTGTTGGTGTAGGTTTTGAGGGACTATGTGATGAGTGTGGTGTGGTGCAAGTGTTTACCTTCTCCTCTTGACTGTCTAGTCCAGTCTTGGGTGAAGAGAGCTTTGCTTCCAGTTTAGTTATATAAGTGCATCTCTCACAGGTTACAGTGTTGGGTGGTAGGAGGAGAGGGTTGTCTGTGTACATGAGGCAATTGCTGCATTGCCCCAAGATGCCCAGATTCATCAGGTAGACAGGAGAAAACACAGAGAGCTGACCCTTAGACATGCCTGGTTAGGTGCTTATTTATTAAGTACTAAAAACTGTTTTCCTCTAGACAAGTGAGGAAAGTTGAGTGCTATAGCAATTTGTAGCTTATTTAGTGCTTACAATGAGTTTTGAACTGGGTACATGTTAAGGTTAGTTCTGTATAAACTTTAACAGCTTTTACTTGCTCTTACTTCCGTGTAAACTCCTTTTTGTGGTTCCATTCAAAAAGTTACTGAATACACAATCCACGGAGTCTACACAGTTGCTTTAGAGGTTAAGTTGCTCCACCATGTTGATTAGCTTCATTAGCATATAATTCAGCTACTTATGCTGTAATTTGCATGCCAATAAAGTTTCCATATTTGCACGTGAGTGCACGCAGCTGTTTCCCTACACAGAGTTTACAGAACTGAAAACTTATCACAGCTGTGTGCGCATCATGCTGCCGCGGCACATGGTAAAAATTATCATGTCGACTTTCATGACCCCATACCCCCGTGGACTGCATACATTAGTAATATGGTTTGTTATAAAGTCTGACCTCTGTTTCAAAAATTTTAGTTGCAGCTTTAATCAATTTTGGATTAGGATTGGAAGATGCTTTAACCAAAATGAGCAGTTCTCTCCTAGGTTAACCACGTGCATTACTTTTGAAAGCCAGATTTAACAATTTAATTCATTTCTGAATTCCAAAATCATTTCAATCATCCAGGTTTCCAGCAAATCTATAATTTAGCAATAATCCATCACTGGGTGTAGGCAAGCCAGAATTAGCCCATGGTCGGTGTGGTTTGTTCCAAGCCCGAATGATTAAACAAAACCAACCATGGGTAAATCCTGTGTCACCCTCACCCAGTTGTGGATTATTACTATTATAATTACTATTATATAATAGCATTATTTAAGGGAAAAAGTCTTACCTTTTCTAAATAATGTCATGTTATGAGTACACTTTAGAGCTCTTTCACCAGCTTTTGGTAGTGTGGTGTGTCTAAGATGTCAACTGCACATGATCTGTCACTAATAAGATCTAGGTATGCAATGTGCAGTGGAGCTGCTTGTAGAAACATCCTGGACATCCAGAACAGGTTTTCTTCTCCAGGAAGGAATTAACTGGTGGTAAACTTTGTTAAAAAAATTCAGTTCTCCCCTTTGTGGAATGGGCAAAGTATGTTTAGTGAAAAGAAACATTTGCATTTACAATAAGCATGAACTTTTTTGAATAGTTAATTACTTGTAAAAAATACTCTGTGAAAGGCAGCAGCAAGGAAGGACAGTTTACTTTGTATCCATATTTTCTGAAATGTCTGAAGCACTGGATGATTTATAGCAAAATAAGTTCTGCAGGGAACAAAAGAACAAAGGGATAGTCTGCAAAGGCCTGAAGAGCTATGTATGATCGGCTGGGCTGCTATAACATTGTTTAGCAGAGGGACATGTTTCCTCTTTTATTGTATAATTTAAAATATTTCCAAATATTACATCAGATCACTGTCTCCTAATTTTGCTGTAAGTCCTGAAATGTTTCAAGTGTGATTCTAATAATAGTAATAATAATAATAACAATAATAACAACAATATTAATAATAATAATAATAATAATAATAATAATAATAATTATTATTATTATTATTATTTACATGTCCAAAAAAGATTACTTCAACTCTGTTTCTTGTCATATTGTCATTCCATGCTCAACAATCAGTGGTTCAGCCCACACTACAAGAAGATGTTTGTCATATCCAACTTTTGAACATGTAATTATAGAATTTAATTTTCCTGGCATCCCATATCAATTTGTCTGGATCCTGTAGCTTATTTTACTTATTTGTTATTATTTCTCTTAATATTTCTTCCACTAACCCATCCAAGCCACACAATCAATGCAGTTTTATAACTATAGGAGTTTTATTATCCATTCTTGAAATGTCCAAAAGAAGGGCATGTGTCTCACTAATAAAATCGTTAAAAAAGGAAGGAAGCAAAGCGCAGCTCATATTCCCAGCAAGAGTAAGTCCTGTCAGAAGGAAAAAAAACTTCTGACTCTCTCGAAGAAGCATCTACATTTGTCCAAAAAAAGAACATTTTAAGTCAAACTGAACCCATGGATTCTTCAATGAACTTAAAAAGACAAGCGTCAAAAAATGAGTGAACTATTAAAGGAAAAAAGAAACCCAGAGGCAAATGATTTACATAACTTCACATTTCATGCAAACTTTTGTTTTTCCCTTCTAAATAATATGTAATTATACACAGAAGGTAATGTAACTTGTTTTCTCTCCTGTTATCTTTCCCACAACAATGCTAACTTTATAGATTAATATATATTACTCAAAACTCAACTAAATCAAAATCTCATCGAACTGCAAACAACTATTTTATACTTTTATCTCTTTATATACATGGCATAGCACTAGTGAAATGGTGTAAAATCACTTACTCATTTCATATATTTATATATATTTCTTTTATATCTTATACTTAATTCTTCATATATGAGCCTATATTTTCTGTTTTAATACTAGTGTCACAGTATTTAATCAATGCAGGAGAGAGAAATGCTTACTGTGTTACTGTTAAGTAATTAAAAAAAAAGTGATGACATTTTATTACTATATATACATTTACTACTTAACTGAACTTCTACAATGTGCTCCGTTTAGCTAATACATCTTATAGCTGTGTATGGTCGGCAATTTGGAGCCTTTATTTTAAATATTCATCATTTTCCAAGTTATGCTTAAATGCTTCACTTCATTAGAAAATTCCCACCTACTTACTTTTTTGATGGAAGTTTGACAACTTTTGTGAAAGCTCAAACTTCTAAAGGCTTCAGTTAGCTCACAGACTCATGAGAAAGAATCTGTGCTGTCTTCCAGGAATTAGGCGTGACCTCTCAACCTGTTTCTCTTCACTGACTCTAACAGCCAGTCATATTCAAGAATGATCGTTTGAACTGTGTTTTCATTCATTTAGCAATTATTTTTTTTATCTAAAAAGTTTCATAAGCATATGTTTTACTGTAAATATTTCATTTATTTAATCTGAATTACATTTATATTTAAATAAAAATTGCAAATATGTTTCTGACAGTGACAGTTTTAAATGTATCCTTTCTCCTTTCTGCTTTAATGACATTACAGTCCTGTATTTACTCATAGCAACAAAACAATTATTAAGATAAATCACTTTATCTTAGTCTGTTTATATAAAAGGAATCTTAGGAAATTGTATACAGCTTCATGTTCTTAGTTTATGCATACATAGTATATTAAATTGAGTTTTTCCTTTTGTATGTTTTTAATACAAAACACATTGTCTACACCTGTCTTCCCCTCATCTACCCTTTCCTATACTTTCCTCTATCTTCACTTCCCCACCTATGACCTTACCTCAGTTTCCAAATTCATGATGTTATTCTTCCTTTTTTTCCTGTAGAAAAGTACCCTTCCTGCATCTCTCTTCTATTGAGCAGTCTTCCTTACTCTTTCTGTTACTGACCTCCACAGTACGTCTAAATTCTGTATCTATCACTTATTATAATTTAATATTTTTTGACTATATATTTCTGTAACCAATACTGTTTTGCCCTCTTACCATGTAGTAACAAGACTTTATTTTTCTCCTATGTATAATATTGTGCATTTTTTTAAGTTCTGTCTTGATTAACTTTGCACTCCACTGTTATGTTTTGTTTATTGTTATTGAAGCTTTCCTCCTTGGGTCTCTGCTGAGAAATGGCCTTTGGCCCAGCCAGACTAACCTGATTAACAAAAGGCAAGTAAATAAAAAAATTAAATAATAAATAATGTACATGCCATTTCCCTTCTGCTTGCTATTAACCTGCAGTAACTAGGAATTGTGGCTTCTATGAGAGATATAGTATGCCTGGATATAGTATATCCATGCAGAAGGTTATTAAATATATAGTTTTATTTTCAAATTTAGAGTTTTTGTATTGTCCATAACAGTTTTAAAAATGTATTTATCATAATGAATCAAGGAAAGCACTTTTCGGTTTTACTTATAATAGCAGTCTCCATCAAATTATAATATTTAACATTATATCTATTAATGTCAATGGATTGAGCAATCCTATGAAAAAGAGTAGTGCCAACAAATATTTAATGCTACATAAAGCAGATTTTGCATTCATTCAGGAATCCCACTTAGTAACAGAAGATCTAAACAAATTAACCTTTAAGGATTATAAGATTTTGGTAAGTTCACCTACAACCAAAAAACAAGTGGTGTCCTAATTTTACACAAAAAATCAATGAGAATTCCAGAAATAGCTGACTCATACTGAAGCAATGATGGTATGCTTGCTTTAGTCATACTAAAATTAGATAAAAAGATGTAGACTTTTGCAAGCACCTACTGGATACTGGGTATTGGGACTAAAACTGTAAAAAAACATTTAGACACCATAACACACTTAAGAAAGACTCATCAAAATTATACTGTTACCTAAAATCTTATTCATTGGCCAAGCTCTAATAATTCCCCCACCAGTCAAAACTAAACAGAAAATTAATAACTTGTTACTTAACTTCCTTAGGTATCCCCCAAAAAAATAAGAATTTCTCTTGTCCTGTTCCACTTCAATAAACACACAACACCGAATGACATTTGACAACCTTTATTAAACTTCCATAAACATGATTGTTAACCAATAGCTATAAATTTCAACCAAAATATGACACATGTGATAATAATACCCATGGAAGAAGACATGAAATAACCATAAGGGCAGCGCAACCGCTTACCCTTGATAAGCAGCGTCACCCACTTGCTCACTTATCCCTGCACTAATGAGGCAGCATTCATTCTCACCTTCAATTTATTGAATTACACCACCATCCATATAAGCAGCTCAGCTTGCTTATTAACTTGCCCACCAGAGCAGCTGCTCACTTTCCTTCCAAACTTACTGAATTGCACATCCATCACCAGAGGGGGAACAGAAGAGGGCAAACCTGCCCCTCTTCTCCGCCCACCAGCCTGACCAAAGCTTCCATCCTAAGGCCAGACATCATTCGGTGTATCCATTTTCTAAACTTCAGCTAGATCATAAGGACCAGGCCTCATCTGCAAAGAAACACAGCAGACTGTGCCTTTCTTAAGCCTTCCTCATAGACAGTACCCAAATCCTGAACTATCCCCTAAAACACCTGCATAACTGCAATACCTGAAAAAAAAAAAAACACTATCCCAGACTAGTGGAAAATCAACTGTGCTTCAATGAACCCGGATAAAGTAATATGTACCGCACCCAATCAAAAAAATTCATTACTTCCACCTCAGTTTACTGCAGGGATTGCTCCTTCTAACTGCCCTTTACAACCTCACTGCATACCTCTCTGATGAGCAAAACATCTCCTGCAACTGATGTATTCAGCTCCACAATGACTTCAAAGGCATTATAAAACCATGCAGAGTCAACTACATGCCATCATGCCACATTGCAACCCCATGTATCACCCAGTCCAGTAATAACCAAACGAGCTCTCCTTAATGCCAAAGCAGCAATAATTCTAATGACTCCCCATCACTACCAACCAAATTAGTATCATTAAACTCCCATTGTCTAGTAATCCCGACATCACACTAATTATCTCTTACAAGCAATAAAACAGCTCAGCAGTCATCATGGCATTCTAGCAACTCAACAAAACAAACCATACTATTTCGTTATTAAACCCAGTTGCATACCATCATACCAATGAGATCTCTTTAACATGGGTGCAATATCAATCCAGACATTAAACCAACTAGCCTTTACTGCATGGAATGATTAAACAACCATCATCAAGACATTGTTCAAACACCATCAGCCATGTAATTCCATATTGGCAACTGGAAACAAACCATAATCCCCCAACAACCCCAATGAACCTCCTACACCAGCTAACACAAACACCAAAAGTAAAATAAATAATCCATGCCCCCTCAATCATCCTCCCTCACACAAGCCACTGACTCAGCCCTCCAGCTTATAAACCTTATCACATACATAGCCAAAGTGAGAAACAGGCCAAATGACTGAAAGTAAACCCTTCATCCCTCCCTGATGTTAACCCAATGCCCCCTAAAAAACAGACAAGGGCAATCGCAAACTAACCTTAACAGCAGCCCTATCATAGATCACAAACCTTCCTATCATCCCTCCAACCATCCAATACAAGAGTAGCACCTAAGAACCATCCTTGCCTTTGCTAGCCCTCACCTTTCTGTAATGACTAACCACAGCCATAACAAATGCCACAAATACACCCCCAAACCCCACACATATAAATGTATAATCAAAATACAAATCCATATAATCCACCCTATCCATCTGCCGCAAGGGCATATCAAAGAACTAAGCCACACGCAACAAAATTGATAAACTACATCAACTATTAACCCTACCAAGGTAACCCACTCAAACTGGCTAAAATAAATACATACTACATCTGCAGAAACTCAACACTGCCCCAACTGTAATGTGCCTGAATGACCATTGACTAAAATTATCTACTACCCTATAGCCTCTCCAGTACTCAAAACATCCACAAAACAAAAAACATTACCTTTAAAGTCCATTTCCATCAGGGCATTGACTGTTACTCACTCAGCACTCCATCTGTGACCTCAACATGCCCACCCAAGTGATCAGGACATCCATTTAAACATGCATCCAAACATAAACATGCAGCAGCACCATTCTCTGTATGACAACCATCTAACATATGTGATCTATACTTCTTCCCGTAAAAATATATAGCCAATATTAAGTAACTAGCAACTTAGCAACATGGAATGAAAACCCAGGGGTACCCAGCGAAACCCACACAAATGCAAGGAGGGCATGCAAAGCCCACACAACTGCCCTCCCCCCGAGAATGGAACTGGAGAACCTGTAGCTGTGAAATGACACAAACTGCTGCACCACTGCATCCCATGATGTTTAAATAATAGAACTCTTAATTCTACCATGAATTGTACATGATCCTGTATCACAAATCAAACAAGGTCATAAAATATTAATACATATTCTAAAGTAAACAGTTGGTTATGCTTCATCATCCTGGACAGTCACGAGTATCTTCTTCTTCCGGATCACTGTGCTTGCCTTTACACCTATCCATTTCTGATTACTCACCCAATAACCCCCATGGCTTAATCGACACCAAGTGATGATCATCTGCGAACTCACTGCATCTCACCACTGGAACTCAGCACACCATCATCTACAAAGAAAAGGACAAAATTAAACCCTCTAATAGGAACGAGAAGGCTCCACATTATACCATCCTATTCCAAACTACAGCCACAGTGTTCCAAGACCCCATCTGCAAGAAAGAAAAAGACATGTAAAACATCCAAAATACATAACATGTTCCAAGACATCTTCAAGGACAACCTATCCTTCCAACCCAGGAAGGAATGTACCACCAACATTCCGTCTATGACAAATTAGCCATAACTGAAGCAATGCTTCCTATGACCCTATCAAATACCCAAGATAAATGTAACTACCAGTAGAATATATTAAAAGTAAACCCCACACCTGACGGGACTTATCCCTTTCCACAAACCAGGTAACTTTACAATTCCAGACCACCAAAGCTGTTGAACATGCTGCACCTAAAGAAACCTCAGTCCCTTAACACCACACCCTCCAGGGATCTAAATCTTGTCATCACCATGAACAAAACATGCTGGAGGTATAGGTTCCTGACCCAGAGACTCCCCATACTCTGGAATAGACTGCCCATACATGTCAAGCAGAGCACCTCTTTGGTCCACTTCAAAGGAACCTTGATGATTGAATGGGAGATAGGATTGAATGGGAGATAGAAATTCATCCCGGGGGTCACGTCAGTTGCCCTGCTAGATAGGAGTCCAAGGAAGCAAATACTATGAAAGGAATAGTGCTTCACCCAACTGACACTGGCCCTGCCTAAAACCACATCCACAATGGAACCTCCCTTTCCACCAAACATACCAAGCACTACTCTTATGGCTTATAAATTGCCAACACAACATGATTTTCTCTAACATACCCTCCCCTGAAAGATTCAAAGTCCAAAACTCAAATACACCTCACTGCCCAGTGCCTAGATCTCAGCCTTCCATTTCCAAAATGAGACACACTAGCATTTGCATTGTGGAACAAATAGGAAAAAATTTGTAACACATACTAATGGCTTACTAACAACTTCAGCTAGGAAGGTCATAGGATGGCTAAAATTTGCAGGTTTTACTTTTAACAAGGATCTCTTAATGAATTAATACAGGCTGCAACAATCCCAGAGGTTTCTCATTTGTACCGTTGCTCCTGCCTCTGGCAACATGCGGATCCCCCCCCCTGCACTAATGTCCAGTTTTTTTTTTTGTTTGTTTGTTTTTTGAGACAAATAATAAAGTGAGACATACCCTGCTTAATCCCCCCATACCCCTCAATCCCTTACAGCAAGAAATCTGAACAAAGTCATAAATAAAAGTGGGACAAAAGATCAAAATAGGGACAATTTTTAAATATTGCTCCTACAAACTTAGAAAGTTGATAGAATAACAGGTTTGCATTAGCATGAATTTTCAGAAGGGTATGAATTCTGAACCTCAATTGTCTGTCATTATTTTCTAACTTCAGTTTGTAATGGTTTGCCTCTACAATGAATTAAATCACCCGTTATTAGCCAGAAAACCACAGATCTTATGAGGAACAGCCCAAACACTTGAGGCAGGACTCTCGACCTTCTGTGGAAATCCGTACCATTGAGCGGTATGCTGAGTCTCCCATTACCCACACAAACAGCACCACACAATTGCTCAAAGTGGGAGGGAGCACTCTGTCTTGAAAGCCTATGTTGAGTTACCTCATAAAACAAAACGAGCATTCTAATACCTACACATTCCAAAAAAAAAAAAAATGATGATCTGTTGCACCCAATGTTAAGTGCACATTTTCCAGACAAAGAAAACTCATACACACACATCAGAAACACCCACTACAAGCAGAAGAAACCAACTGCCCATGGAGCAAGGCCAACAACCTACAGCCCTGTTATTTACTGAAATCCATGGCCAAGTGTGAATGAAATCTGGAACAGACCAGGTTTCTCGATCACCAACCTCAACAGTAACCCACTTCAGGTACAAACAGCACACATTTATTGGGTAACAACCCCCCCCCCCCCATCATGAACAAAGCAGAGACTAGCAAAGTTGTAGTCCAATGCCTTTACATGTACCCAGCTAACTCCTATTCATACCTAATTTCCTCCTAACATCTCTCCCTCACATTTAACCCTATCCTACCCTTATTCTTTTAATCTCTCCTATCCCATGTATCTAACACCACTGAAGATGTCCCAAGACAAAAGGGTCTGTTCCAAACCTCATTTCTCTGGAAACCACAACCTGGGATGAAGGAGGTATAGGGTTTACAAATACTGATTTTTATTTGAACTCCACATTTATTAACATAGTTTTGCTTTGAAATAATACTTCTTATATATCATATTGGAAATAAATACATGGAGCCTTACTTCTAAATAGTAATAGGACATTGCTTGAACCATATACTCAAATACATACAAACATCTTTATACGGATTTTTAAAATATACATTCAATGTGAAGGTCAAAACTTTTTCTCACACCTCTTATAAACCAAATATTGCTGTTGTTTAAAAACCTTATGCTTTCTAATCAATTAATTAGGAATTTTATTAATAATTATGTTTCATATTGCTTACACAAATGAATCTTTGGTATCTTTTGATACTCAGAAAATGTTAGAATTTAAGAAGGGTGCCCTAGTATATTGGAATCAATTTCTCCCAGCTAATAAAATAAGTTCTGCAGACTATTTGATCAGCAGATATAGTTTGCAAAATTGAAATTGACTGGACATCCAAACTGGTAAGGATTTTATACATACTAAGCAGGTCCCTCATTAGAGGCATACAATAAGAGCAACTTAAACATTTTGGATTTTATTTCAACAATTACTAATAGCTCACCGAAGTGCTTCACACATATCTGTTATTTATGAAATTCTCAGAAATGATTTTGCAAAACAGATATTTCTTTTTGGAATAATTCAAGTGAAGTTAATAGAAAAGTATTGTTGGAAAAAGATTAAAAAACTTTGTTTACAGTCTGTGAAGGAATCCACCACCTTCCCTGTTCTGACATGCATACATATGGACATTTTTACATAGATGTTTTTTCACCCCACATAGACTAGCAACAATGTACAAGAAAGATTAAATAAAATGCTGGAGATGTGGACATCCTGATGCTGACAGGATACATATAGTTGTTAATTGCAAAATAATTTCACCATTTTGGTTAGATTTTAAATATCTTTGTAAACCTCTATGAAATGACAACTGTATAATTTCTGACTCCCTTATCCTTTTCAATATTCCTGTTCCTGAAGTCATTCCTAAAAACCAAACATTTTTTACTATGGTCTATCCTCTGTATAGCAAGGAAAATTGTTACTAAAAATTGGAAATCCCAATCTACATTTGTAAGAATAAGATTGCTACTATAAAAGCAAGGACTAACAACACAACCCATCATTTAATTGCATGGACAAAATTGTCTAATCTGTTAGAGAAATATTAAGTCTTCTCCTATGTATATTGCTTTTTTAGTTGTTATGGACATTGTATATAGTTTATTTGTTTTTTCTTGTTACTATACTGTTAAGTTATTGTGTTATAAAATGAATAAAAACATTTTGAAAAAAAACATAAAATATAAATCATCTTCATATATCTACATGAACAATAAAATTGAGAATTCTGACTTAACACATTACTAATGTTACATATGCAGCATTGCATAGCGTAGTTACTGCTATAGCGATTGAAGAAAGCATTAGTTAAATCTAAGATGATGCCCTCAGATTATATAATTCCAAACTCTTACAAATGCATTGAGGGAGTTTCAATAATGCCAATGAAAAGAAATTAATGATTGATAGTATTCTCCTTCAAACATTTATATGCACTGATAAAGATCCTACAACATTTGAATCTTAAAACTGTTAATACAATTGTCTAGCTTCCAAAAAAGGTAAGAAAAAGATCTACCTCTTGTATGTATCTCTTTATTATATAGCTCTGATAATGAAAACAAAAGTCAGCTTTGTAGTTCATCTCTAATCAATAAAAACAGCACTCATAGTTTTCCATTACGTTATCACACTGAAACCAAGAACTAAATAGCTGGATGATATGCAACCATCACTTTCATGTACAGGCAGTCTTTCCAAAACTTTAATGTTTTCATAGCAGAATTCTTCCCTTAGAATTAGCTCTTGTCATTCACTCAGAGAAAATAAGGAAAGACAGTACTCTTGATAAAAATGAAAGCATCTTCAACAAAAACATTGCCCTTTAACTCTTGTAATAAATGAAAACATATCCTGACCACTGGACAATGGGCACTGATCTGTGAGAGAGACAAATGTTTCCTAAAGATTTTCTTGGTGTCTGAAATGCAGACTCTTGATAATCCACAGAAACTCATTTTAGTATGCAAAAATCTGACTTACACAAAGGTTGTAAACTGGCAATGTAAGAAAGTTCATTATATTAAAATTCTAAAAAAGGAACACACACACACACACACACACACACACACACACACACACACACACACACACACACACACACTACTCAATGGAAACAGAAGTCAGATGAGAACCTGGTTGCAAAGTGTCAAGCATACAGTTATAAGAACTTATGCACTTCCTTGCCTCCAAAACATATTTTTATATTCATACAGGAAGCAGATAATGTAGTCACAGCAGTCTGGAAAAAATAATAATTTAAACACTATGTGTCATATTCAATCTACTGCAAAATCCATATGCAGAAATTATTTCCTTCATGTTCTTTTGTTCACATGTTAGGCTGAACAGTTAAGACTCCTGAAACACTACCACTCTGTCTCTGTAAATCTTTTGGCAGGGGAGCCAAGGCATAACTGCCTAAGCTAGCAACAGCTGTACATCACACTTATAACAGCCGTACATCACCTATGATCCCTCTAAAATTTCATTTGGACAAAATTCACGCTAAGGTACACACCTAACTCTTATTTGAGCAACATTTGCCATAAGTCTCAGTGGTCATGAGATTCCCATCAACTCATAGTCATACAGAGAATAACCAATAAATAAACACAAAATAATTTGATTCTTAATTCATTCATTCATTCACAGTTTGGGTTAGTTTCTCAGCCAAAGGTCCAAATACATCTCCAGTGAACAAAATGTATGGCACTTTTTACCTAGTTTATATTTCTTCTTCTTCCTCTCTGAGTCAATGAATGAATTCAATAAGGCTACTCAGTCAGCAGCCATCATATCTTTGGGCCTTTCAAAATTGTCTGCAATCTTTGATGCACATTTTTTGTTTAAACACAATTACAACTCATTGGTTTGTACACATCTCATACAACTGGCAATGGACAGTTCAGCTATAGTAACAATTCATATGCCATCTCAACTTTTAGTCATGACTGTGAATTAATGTATAAAACAATAAAACTGCAATTTACTTTAACATAGGATACAGAGTATATCTGAGAGGAAAGGAATGACTGACACAATAAATTAATGCTATGTTATCAAACACATCCTGTTCAAACTGGAACAGACAACTGCTTATTGTGTAAAAACTAAGAAATTATAAAGTTAGGCACCCAAAGCAATTGTATCACACTTTTTAATTTTTACATTAAGCGCTTTCATCCACCAAGTAATTGGACTTCATCAGAATGACATACAAACCAAAAGGCCAGATTAAATAACATTAAAAAAATACATGACTGAACCTTAATTAAATGAAATACATTTTTAAAGGTCCCTCATCCTTAAAAAAATTTCAAAAACATAAACCATAACAGTTTCATATAAATTCTAAAAGAAGCTTATATATATATATATATATATATATATATATATATATATATATATATATATATATATATCTCTCTAAACAAACCAATTTAACAAATTCTTTTACATTCATTAAAAATCAGTTAGATAGAAAACATAGATTTTAATTTCAAATAACTTGTTATAGAAATTGATTCATTAAAACCAGGTGTATTCCCAGCATTACATCTTAACTGTCATTTTAATTCCTGGAACTCTAAGCAAGGTCAGTTGGTCCATCTCTTAGTCCCTGATTGACACTGTCTATGGCTATAATTTTAAACAAGTGGGTTGGAAAGTTTTTGATATGCCTGTATAAGGCATTATGTTCATCTTTTTTAAGTATATTGTAACCATGTTGGTAAATTCTGTTATTAAACTGTTTAACAGTTTTACCAATGTAAAATCCTTTTCATTGTTGGCATTTTGCAACATATACCACCCCTTACTATCACAGTAATATTTCTGTTTCAATTTTATACTGCCAAATCCATCAATAACCACCATATTTGGTGTGGAACAAGAATTCATTGAAAAAGTAGGGAAAAAAATGATCATAGTATACCAGAAAGATGTCTGCTTCAAGATGATGATGGAAAGAACAGTACACAAAGTTACAGAAGAAAAAATGATTAAATGTGGTCACTGTTCTCAATGCAAAAATATTTTAGAAGGGCCAGCCTTGTGAGCTCCTAGAAATTTATGAAAGGATGACCTGAGCTGAATGAATTTTTCAGTGGGAAGCCTGAAAGAGGAGGTCAGAGCATCAATAAGTAGCCCAGAATAGTGTTGGCCTGGATGAGGCCCTTCAGTTTCTATTTGGACAAGGGAACTCCTGACTGACTGCAAAGTTTGAAGAAGATATTCATGTTTTCCAAAGACCCTGCCCTCCATGCTACTATGATTAGGTAATCATCTAGGTAATAGACAGTAACTTGGCTAGTGGCCCTTTCTTGCCAGCACCAATGTAAGGCAGACCTAAAGGCTTCAAAACCTGTGCAAGCCAGAGAGCAACCTGTAGGAATGACAGTATCAAAAAGAATTCACCACTAAAATAGAATCCAAGCAAGGTCCATTTCTCCTCTGATTGGAAGAAGGCAAAAGGCTCACTGGTTGTCTAATCTGAACAGCTGAGGGTTCACAAACTCCCTGATGGCCTGAGCTGACTGGTCTAGTGATGTAAAGTGAACCTGGGATTGCTGTTTGTTAATGAAGTCATTGATGGACTGACCAGCGGGAAGGATGGTGGGTTAAATGAAATTCCCCTGACTTCTTCTTTGGTACTAAGTCTATGCAGGATATCTTATAAGTGAGCTAAGGATGGTGAGAGAAAGGGCCAATAACCCTTCCCACTAAACTTCTTTGCCAATTAACTTATTCTCATATTCATTGTGTTTTATGGAAGAAAAGTTCTTAAGTACCTCACAATTCAAGGACACAGAAGACCCAATGGAAAAACTTGAAAAAAAACCCTAGACCAAAAAGCAGCCTGTTTTTCTATGGAGGTAATCTGAAATCAATGCAGAGAGCTTATCTACTTTGATCAGGGTATGCGATGGCTTGAAGACAAAACTATCCCCATGAAAGATTACTTATTTGGCCATGTAAAGGATTCCTGCCCCTAGCTGGGACCTCCTGTCCAGTGACATATAAGGGTGCGTTGAAGCTGAGAGAGAGATGTCGTAATTTAGAAATCCACACAAAGTATCTCCTTCCCACAAAAGGAGCAAAGATGGATAAACCTACATTTAGGCTGAGAATATTTCCTGTTATTGAAGGCCCAACAAAAGTCTACTTCGGTATGTTGTGAGATGACAAATAGTTGGTCAAGGAATGAGGTTTGTTTTCATTTTTCAATGTAAACATTTTTTGTTATGCAAGAGAATCTTAGCCTTTCATATTATATGTCAGGAGGTAATGAGTCCCATAAAAGTGGGCACAGCCTCTCATATTACATGTGATAGAGTGGAAAAAGTTTTGTAATAAATTTTTCTTGCTTGGCTCCAAGGAATATGAACTCCACTGATACAGAAACATCTTTTCATTTTACATGTCTTAGAAAACAGACTAATAAAGTGTGGTGATAGCCTCATAAAACAGGCATTTTTAATGATCAAAATGCAAACCACTCTATTAGACAGACCTGATATCTCTCAGGCAAAAGTGTTTTCTTAAATATAGTTCTATAGTTGTAGCTCATAGTGTGTTGTCATCTTTTGTTTGTTAGAAGTTAAAAATAAAAAATAAAAGAAAACCTTTTAACTAAGAATTAGGTTCCAGAAGCTGCTGAGCTGGTAAACCCTCATGGGTCTTTCAGGAATATTCAGATAAGGGACTAACTTCTAAACTTTGGGATTGACTCCTTATTTTTCCATCTCCCAGGTTTTCCTCTAATCAGCTCCCATGGACCCTCCCACCATTGTCTGTAACTGCCTTGAAATAACTGACCAGTTAAATGTAATGTGTTAGAACAAGAACACTCATCCATCTACTTGCTTAACAGAATAAACTATTGAAAACTTCAGCAAGGTGCCTTTATTCCTCTCATAGGAAGGGTAACAAGAGATGGCACCTGACTACAAAGTGAGACATCTGAAACAGAAGTCAAACAGCTGAACTCAGGAATTTAAGTTCACACCTAATACCACTCAGCCAAAGCAAATCACCACAAAGCTGAGGCAAAAGATTAAACTAGTCAAATAAATTCCTAAAATAATCCTCTTAATTTTTAACTGTTTTTTTAACATGATTAAGAGCCTGGTCAAACAGCTGGTTTGACATAGTGGTATGCTGCTCTGATTGTAGTGCACAGAGTCCTGGGTTCAAGACTTGGCAGTTAAATGTATGGTGGTAGCACAGCATTTTATTCTACTCACCAAACTAGGTCTAAATCCCTATTTCACAAGATGGGTTGCCAATTGGCTCACTGACTGAACCCACACTGTGAAAGTAGCAGACTCCAAATCCGATTTCAGACCTTTGACAAGTGGATACCACAGGGTTCAGTCCTGGGTCCTCTCCTGTTTGCTATCTACTTCTCTGAAGTACAGGCTAACACAGAAGGTCTTTGGTTAATGAAGTTCACAGATGACTGCAAACTAGGAGCCATAACTGAAACTCCTAATGATGTAGACAGCCTACAAAAGGGCCTCACTGAGACAGATGCCTGGTGTCAAAGCCATGGCCTCAAGCTCAATACCAAAAAGTGCATTGTCATCCTTTTTGGTAAAAACTCTGAACCCATGAACTACCACATAGGTGGTAGTCTACTTAACACTGAAAGTGTGATGAGACCTTGGGACACAGGTGGACAGTAGTCTCTCCTTTGAAAATCACATCCCCACAGTAGTCAGAAAATTCTTCTATGTGGCACACCTCATCAGAAAAGGTTTCTCATCCAGGAAAAAAGAGGTCATTGTTTCCCTCTACTCGTCACTCATTAGACCCATTATAGAATACAGTGTCCCTTTTGGCATGTACCTCACAAGACATCTACAACAACTGGAAAGGGTGCAGAAATACATCACAAAGAGGATTACCAGCCTCAAACAGCTGCCCTATGCAGACCATCTAAAAAAACTCCGGCTTTACTCCGTTGCATATCGCCTACTCAGAGGCGATCTCTGCCTAACATACAAAGCTATGTCAAACCCAGAGCTGTTGGACATTATCCACTTAAAGAAATCCCAATCCCTCTGAGCTACACATGCTAGGGACCTAAACCTTGTCACCACAATAAACAGAACATACTGGAGGGATAGATTCCTGTCCTAGAGACTTCCCATACTCTGGAACAAACTACCTGTCTATATCACACAAAGCTCCTCATTTGCACTCTTCAAGAAAAATCTTGATGATTGGATGGGAGATAGGAAATTCACCCTGGGGATCACTTCTGTGGCTCTGCTCGACAGGGGCACAGGAAAATAATTTTCTTGGGTGGCAAAAGCCAGGGTACCTTTTTGGCTAGGCTTATATAAGCCCTAGGGCCAATAGCCTAGTACCTACTTATGAACCTATGATACCTCCATAGAGACTGCCACTGGAGCAATGCAAATATAAAACTATCTTTAGTGAAGTTGGCCACTGGAATACTTTGAATTGTGGCAAACAGACTATTCAACCCTCTGAGCTCTGCCCTGTCACATCATACTTATGAGCAACCCAGCTTACAAGTAAGCTGTGTTTACATTAGCAGCTTTTTCTGCAGGTTAAGACTGAAATTCAAATGTCTGTCCTTATTTATTGGCTACAACTTTGCAAAAAATCAGAGACAGTTGAGAGTATTTATATTAAACCTAACCTGACTGAGCTCAAGTACTGAAAAACACATGCAAAAAAAGCACTTAAACATTTTTTTTTGTCAGGGGGAAAGATCTCCTGTACCTCCCATACTCACTGTTAATTGTAGGTATACCAACTCTGAGATTGCACTACAGTTAGGAAACTAGGAAAAGGGCAAAATCCACTGTCCTCTCTGTACCGCGATCTCACACAGACGAAAGTGCATGCATGTGTGATAAGCTCATTTTCCAAACAGCGACCCATGCTGCCTTTTTTTCCCTTCAGTGAAATAAACTTTCAACCAAAGGTATTCATCTCAGCCTGAGCCAATAGGAAGGGCTTTTTGTGGTTTCATACAGCAGTCTGGTGAAATGCTTGTTCAGCAACTTTTCTGATATTCTCAACATGGAAGTAAGAGTTGTAATAAGTCATAAAAACCTTATTCAGCATGTCAGGGATGTGGAGAATAAGCCAGTTATTTTAGCAGAAGCAAAACAGAAAGCCAGAGAGTTTGCTAAAAATTTTAGTATTTGTATTTATTTGGTGGAGTTACAGCCCAACAGCCATAGTAGGAGTCACTCCCTGAAGACAGATGGACACGGTGATAGACAGAAGACCACTTATGCACCACAGAGACATATGTAGCTGACACTATATAAAATAGTAGCATAAATGGAGAGAAATAAAAAGAACAGACATTACAAAATATAATAGAAGGATATTTACAAACAAAGAGTGACAGAAAAAAATAGCTATTCCATTTGTGCCTGATGGTCAGCCTTGTAGGTAGATTAAACAGTTGCCATATACGTTGGTATGCCAGGATCAATACTGCTGACTAAATATAGAATTTCAAATGTTAATACTGGATGTTGTGTGTATATATATATATATATATATATATATATATATATATATATATATATATATATATATATATATATATATATATATATATATATATATATATATATATATGTATAGGTACAACACCCCACATATTCTTGGACTGCGGGAGTGCAACAATGGTAAGATGGTGCTTTTGGTCATAAAAGGCCATGAAGGGTGTGTGTGGGTGAGCCCCTGAGTGTATCTTGTATGGGATAGTGAAAAAGACATGTCATGTGAACTGGGTCAGTGTTAATATGCATGCAGTCCAACATTCATGTAGCACAAATCAGATTCACTAAAGCCAAAAAAGTAATTTTGGCAACATAGGCAACTGACAGCATACAGTGGGCAACTGCTCTGATATAGGTGCTGCATACCATAGCATAGAACTGTTGTAATGAACAACGTCCACTAGTATTCCATTTGGGCATGGCACCTGTATGTGTACATGGCTGGCCAATGCACAGCCCAAATGACTGGATGCATACCCTCCCTGATTTATCCCCTCCAAATCTGTGGTGGTGTCTACAGCATAGTACGGTGTCAACAGCCCTACATGTCTGGTACCATGTGACAGTGAGCATGCTATACTGGAAGACTGAGACAGACATCAATATGCAAATGTTGACTACAGGATTCTTGTGAACTTGTACAGTGTGCATGTGGGTTAGTAAGGCAGCACGTATATACAGGAGTTCTATTCTATAGTATATAATACTGTCGCATATGTGTGTTACATAATTATAGCACTGAGTAATGCAAGTCTGATGTTGCTCTGATATACAAAAGTAACTATAATACGATGAGCAGCATACTCACCTGATGGTTCTGGAGAGATGCTCCATTTACTTCCAGTACAGGAGCTTATTGTCTGCAATCTGTTTCTCAGATGAAAAAACATTTACAAGAAATATAAATATCATAAATTAAATGTCCTGCAAGGATCTTTGTATCTGTATTTGAAATAACAGGGCAGGGAGCTACCATGCATATTATTATACATCTCAGGAGCACTGTCTCTGACCTCTTCTTTACATTGGTACAGCAGGTTAACCTAGGACTTCTTCAGGTCATTATAGTAATGTCTGGCCTGCTCAACAGAACAGCTGATGCCAGTAGTAGCAATCATTACCCTGACAAGCCTCTGTTAGCATCAATTTTTCACTGGGGACCCTCATATGAGCAACCCAGCAGGTGCTCCCACTGGTCTTTTTACCTAAGGTACAGAAATATTTTCCTCTAAGGCACCACTTGGGAGTCATATCACTCTCAGTACCTTAGAGTAGGTCACAAGCCAGAGTGACAAAAGAGTGTGCTCTCCAAATTCATGCAGAAAAGGCCAAATGTATTTAAGTTATCATGTTCATGCTTGATAAAGGGATTATACCTAACAATATGATAAAAGGCAATGCTTGAGAAAATATATTATTCAAACTTTGGCTTTGTGAAGTATGAAGAGACTTTGAGACATTCCCTAGTGGCCAAAAATGTTAGAATGTCATTGAGAACAGACCTATGCAACCTGTCAAATATGCAGTATGACTCATAATGAAAATCTTAAAGAAGAGTTGCATTCACATGATGTATCATAATTACCATGAAAAACTAAAACCATGTGTGTGTGGCACAGAACACAGGCGCAACCAAAAGATGCTCTGAAAAAATGTTGTAGCAAAATCCTCTGGCTTTTATTAATTCAAGCCGAAATAAAATTTGTAAGATAAGCGCTTTCATCTTCTAAAACTAGAAAACTTCATCAGATAAAAGCATTTGAAAAAAAACAGACTTTTTTATAGTCCAGTTTCAAAGTTACTAGAGTAGTCACATGATTACAAATTTTATTTCAGCTTGTATTAATAGAAACTAGTGGATTTTATTACGATGTTTTTCAGGACATCTTTTGGTTGCACCTATGTTCTGTGCTTTCTGCCTTCCTGGTTTATATAGTTATCATGAAACAAGGAAAAAATTAATGTGTTTCCGAAATGACAATATATGAGGTATGTCGAGTATTTCTCTACATTTGCATCATTAGGTAAAATGAAGTCTACTGTAAGGTCTGCTGCGAATTGAGTATTGACAAGTATTTTTGGAATTCTAGAGGTTGCTGTTTCAGAGATTGTCCAAAATATAGAGACGAAGTTACCTCCCGGTAACCTTTTGAATTCAGAGATAGCTTACCACAGTGCTTAATACAAAGATGTACAGCGCTACAACAGGCGGTCTCTTTGGTCATACTAAATGTTAATGAGGCATTCTGGGAGTAAATCCTATGCTAATTAGCCTTGTGTTCTTTGTCAAAAATACCTGCTGTGAGCGATTTTTGCAGCTGAGCAATTCAATGAATCAGTCAACTGTGTAAATTAACATGGTCACTCACAGACACTTGTGTTAGTGAACATGGCCAAAACCTCATGTTCACTTGTTGCTGAAGAAGTAAGTACCCAGGAGTTTAGTGAACAGCTATTGCTGGGGGGGTTGTGTATGTGCCTGTGTGTATGGCTGCATATTTGAGTGTATGTGTGAGCGTGTATCTGCATGGGAAATTGCAGTGGGGGTTAGTTTGGGGATAATATAGATTTGTGCATGTGTATGCGTGTGTGTGTGTGTGTGTGTGTGTGTGTGTGTGTGTGTGTGTGTGTGTGTGCGTGCACATCTGTTTGTGCATGTATGATTGAATGGGTGAGAGTGTTTGACTGCAATCAATTGGGGGGCTGTGTGTGTCTTTGTGTGTGTCTGTGTCTATTGTGTGTGTATGCATAAAGATGTGAGTTTGTGTGTGTATGTGTATGGATGCTCATACGTGTGTATGTGTGTGTGTGTGTGTGTGTGTGTGTCTGTGTGTGTGTGTGTGTGTGTGTGTGTGTGTGTGTGTGTGTGTGTGTGTGTGTGTGTGTGTGTGTGTGTTTGTATGTGTATGTGTGTGTGTGTGTGTGTGTGTGTGTGTGTGTGTGTGTGTGTGTGTGTGTGTGTTTGGGGGAGGGATTTGGGGGTTTTCATATGACTATAATTTCCTAGCTAACAAGGAAATCCTGCAACAATATGGGGAGACACTGGTCACCAGAGATAACTCTTGAGCACTACGTCTTGGGAGTTAAACAAGAAGTTGGTCAAGGGGAACACTAGTCATGAGGGAGAAGTTTAAACATTTTGTCTTAAAGGTACTTACAGGCAGGGGGAATACCAGACACCAGGGATACTTTTCTTATTATGCCTTAGAGGTACTTAATAAAAAAAAAAAAAAAACACCAATTGCAGTAAATACGTAGTAAATATGCTGCTAGACTCCGCTTGAATGAAGGCGAAAATAATTTATTCCATCACAAATACATGTACAAAACACAAAACCACATGAACGCCTTTTTTAAAAAAATATATCACAACAGCGTTTTCATCTATTCCTATGACTTCTTCAGATGACCAGTATACTACAAAATCCATTCATTTATATACACTCACTTAATTGGGTATCCATTGACATTCATCAATTAATTAGTTAGATGAAAGTGCCTAAATGTTAACCTCAATACCATTTTTGTGAAGGAAAAAAATCCTTTATAAACATAAGCTAAAACATAACATTCAGATATGATGTATTATGTACTGATTCACATGTAAAAACAGTATGCATTTAAAACCAAATAATGACATTGAATGATAAATATATTTAAGACGTGTTACCGAGGGGATTGCGAGTTTATAAATTTCCTTATAATGTTGTATTTGATTCTGTTTTTTACAAGAAACTTATTGAAGTTTTTAATAAATGTGGATTAGATGTTCTTAAATTGATGATTAGAGAAAATATTAGGATACAAGAGGTTTTCCAAAAGGATATTGATACTTTAGACCAGTATATTAAAGATGATTTGATATTTGGAATTCAGGAAGAAAAGAGTAAATATTATGATTTGAGGAAAGATATAGACAAAAGATGTGAAGATTTAATTAATAGAAAAATAAAAAAACTGGAAAGGGACATGAAGGAATATGAAAGCCATATTAGCTACCCCAAACCCCAAAATTCACACTATAATTTTAATTATAATATAGACTTGGCCTTTAACAATAAGGAACATAATTTCAAACCCCATGAAGGAGAAGAAAATTCCTATAGGGAAGAAGATATGGAATATGATCAGGCCTTTCCACCATTACGCAGGTCCGAGAGGCTTATGAATAGGCAGGGCCCGCAACAAACAAATTTTCAGAGGAGAGGAGGGAGAAGGGGGAAGGGGAGATTCTAAGGAATACCTGCCCAACCCACCCTGACAAATCCACTGAGGGAATTATTATAGATGGATTCCGAAATACATGGAACAATTTCTCTATTTATAACTTTAGCAATATTAGCATAGAAAGGGAACATTTTGAATTATTTTCAAAAGGTTTGAAAATTATACCATATAAAAGAGGTGATGTCACTAAAAGTTTATTGGACATCAAACTATTTTTGAGGAAAGTTAACTTGAGTATTATGTTTCCAGATAGGAGTAATTACAAACATGATGAGTTGAGGAGAAAGAGTATTTATAATCCACCCCTACACCCCCAGTTGAAAAATCTAGAGAGGGTGATGGAGAGTGAGATAAGGAAATATGGAGAGAATTATAGGTATCAGTGGAATTTAAGTAAAAAAGAAAAGGAATTATTGTACGAAATAAGAAACGATGAGAATGTCAGAGTCATGAAACAAGATAAGGGAGGAGGAGTTATATTCATGGATAATATTATATATGAAAGTAAAATGAATACCATGTTATGGGATGAAACTAGGTATACGGTGGTGTCTATCAATGAAATGAATATAGCTTATAATAAAATTGATTTGGACTTATATGATATGTTACAAGAAGAACTGATTGATTATAATACATATAAATATCTAAAGGTAGACAAACCCAGAACACCCACAATATTCGGTATACCGAAAACACACAAAAATGAAACTGATCCACCCCTCCGCCCCATAGTTTCAGCAGAAGGATCTAAAACACAGGCTCTGGCTAAATATGTAGACACTAAATTTAAAAAGTTGTGGACCAAAAGGACTAACATATTAAGAGACTCTTTGGATCTACTTAGGTACATATGTGATTGTCCCTGGCAGGATAATGTTTTATTCATTACTATAGATATAATGGATTTATTTTCATCTATTCCCTATATTGAAGGTAAGGAGATGTTAGAGGAAATAGTTTATGAATATGAAGGAATGACACAAAATGAAAAATTGGTTAGCATTTGGCTTATGGACTTGGTATTGAAAAATAATTTTATACATTTCAAAGGAGAATTTTTCCAGCAAATAAAAGGGGTAGCAATGGGTGCCGCATGTGCCCCAACTTATGCAAACTTAATACTGGCAAACTGGGAAGAGAAATTCATTTTGAATTCTGAATTTAAAACCTGCTGGATTCTTTACAAAAGATTTCTAGATGATATAGTAATTTTCTGGACTGCTGGAACAGAAAAATTAAGAGAATTTTTATTATACATGAACGGTACAGCAAAATTTTTGAAATTTACACACACAATTTCAGAAAATGAATTATATTATCTGGATTTAGAAATTTATAAAGAGGGTCAGAAATTTGAAACAAAAATATACAGAAAAAATACTTTCTGTAATTCATACCTACATTTCCAATGCACACACCCCATGCATTGTAAAAGAAATATAGTCAAAGGACAATTTGTCAGGGGTAGTCGCATGACAAGTTCTGATAAGGATTTTAGGAATGCATGTGAATTATTAGAGAATACGTTTTTGGAGAAGGGTTACCCCATGGACTTTATTAAACAAATAAGAAGAGAGGTAGAATTGGGAAGGAAAGATAAATTCTTACCCATATATAATAATAATCAATCAGGAGATGGGAAAAGGACAATTAATATATATAATAAAAAAGTCAAGGGTGAAGAATTCCAGCAGGCAATAATATTGGAATATAATGGGTTGAATAATGGCATTAAAAAAAATTTTGAAGAAATGGGAAAAATTTATATCCTTTACAGAAATAGAGAATTTGTCCAAAATACCTAATAAAATAATTTACAAGAATTCCCAGAATATAGGTAATATTTTAGAAAACAAATATATTACTAATAATAATAGGAACAAAACAGGTACGTACAAGTGTGGACATTGTAGTCAGTGTATTCATATTATAAACAAAGAAGGTCATTACTTGGAAAGTAGAAAGAGATGGATCTATAGTCCAGAATATTTTAACTGTGAATCAAAAGGTATAGTTTATTTGGCCTTCTGTGAAAAATGTGGATCCTTCTATATAGGTAAGACAGAGAGAGGATTAAAAAGAAGGATCTACGAACATATGTATGAAATAATGACAAAAAAAAGAAAGTAATACCTTGTATAAACACAGTAAGATATGTGTAGGCTATAAGTACAATTTTTTAGTAATTGAACAAATTAAAAGTGATATTAGGGGTGGACCCTGGGAAGATAAATTAGAGTATAGAGAGCTGTGGTGTCAGTTAACATTGGAAGCCGGAAAAAATCCAGGCTTAAATGATAAT
>NC_056725.1:476621127-476641127 GCF_019279795.1 Protopterus annectens | reverse complement strand
TTGACAAAATTTTTGATATTTTCACCAAACAGTGGGTTTTATCTTTTTATTTGCGTATGATAGGCTCAAAGTATCAGTTAAAAGAGTGGATACCGTAAACCTGACTTGACAATGTAGAGAAAATAAATATTGTCAGTGTTAATGCACACACACACACACACACACACACACACACACACACACACACACACACACACACACACTGTGAAGGTACACAGTTCTGCTTTAACAGCAAAGTATTGTTACTTGTTTCCAGCAACAACACAAATATAGCATTCCTTCCCGCCTTCATCCCCACCAGTATGACAATGGAGGTAGCCGGCTGTGCTGTTTTCAACTGTATTCTAAGAAAATGAAAATAGTATAAAACTCAACAGAAAGGAAACCTGAAAACTGTTCTGCTGAGCTATAAGACACTGTGACTGGCTTCTTGCTGCTGCAGTAGTTTTTCATATATGTTGCTCAGACTGTGAGGGAAATTTGATTTGTTTACATTTTTGAAAAATACGCTGAATGAGTGTCTCTGAATGCTGTTCATATCACTGAACCTAAATGTTATTTATTGGAAATAATATATTATTTGTTAAGCAATTAAGACAATTTGACACACACAGACTTGTTCCATGTGTGGGTTTAGAATGAGCTTTTTGGATTGGTTGGATGACAGAAATTCAAATTCAACATAATTTTTGTAAAAAGAAAGCTCAGATATTAGTCACAGCTACAAGCCAACAGAAACAGGAAAGTACACCTGTGACACACCATAGCAATGTTGTCTACAACAATGAGACTAACTATATCATTCAAGAGTGAACCTAAGTGAACAAAGCCATTTTCACAAGTATGTAGATTTGGCATTCTGGTATTTGTATGGAGGCCTGAGAAGGAGAGACAAATTGGTTTCAGAACTCTGCAACAGTGAAAATGTAAAGGGAGAAGTGAAACATTTCACAAGTAGCAAAATCGCTAGCAACGTGACAGAAATCATATATTACATAAATGAAAGGATTTGTTCAAAGTAACACTGGCAAATGCTTCCTGCAGGTAGGAGTACATCTGTTATGTCATACTCTTTGCTAAAAGATTGCTGCTTGTAGACAAAGAACAATCATGAAGAGGTAGGAGTCAAAATTTTTTTCTTAATTTTCTTTCAATGTTAAGATGCCAGTACATCCTAGTTAACTGTGCATATACATAATATATAAATGTTTGTGCCCACATAACGGTAGAGGTAATATTTTTGCCAAGGGAACTTTTTCTTCACTGATGTTTGTTCTTGTCCAGGATGCAAGGTAAGATAAATTTTTAACAACAATCTTTTTGTTGGACTGAATACATTAATTTACTTGTATTATTATTTTATTCATATCATACATACACTATTTATTTGTAATATTGTACATGTTTCTTTCGGCTTTTTCCTGGTTAGGGGTCGCCACAGCGGAACTCCGGTCCGCTAATAATAGGCAGTAGATTTTGACATGCTGGCTTGCCAGGACTAACGCACAACCTTCAACGAAGGAACGCCCATTCCGCCACACAGAATATTTTCATAAAATAAAGGGCTATAAGAAATGGTAGTACATAGCTTTAAGAAGGGGAGTTACCATTAATGGGTCATGTATCATATACTCAGTCATTCTCTGAGAGCTGAAGTAGATATTCTGAGCAATCTTCCTCCTCCTCATCATCATCATCTTCAAACCCATGTTGCACCTCATTATTTTTGCCATTAAGATGCATTTTTAAATTATTGGATATACATCCTTATAAAATATGTAAGCTTAGTTTTAAACTCTCTTTTTCTCTGTCACTTAAAATACAGGTGGCGAGTGACAACAACAAAGTCAACATCAAAAATACAGACACAAGCAGGCAAACACTGACAGATCATTATCATTTTCATCCACTACTTTTTATGCATTCTTTCTGGATGAGGTCAGGATGTCAACAGAGATAAACAGGCATACACTCACAGATCATCATCATCTTCATCAACCAACTTTTCCCCATTTTGTCTCCATGTGTTTCATCATCGTTGTCAGAACTTTTGATTCATGCAAATATCTTACTTTAACAACAGTCATGCCTGACTGTGGCACATCTTCCCTCATGCAATCCATCTATCCCTTGGCTGGATGTTTGCATTTTCTCTTTCATTATTTCCTCTTCTCCCAAATCTTCTTCACTAAATCATCTTCTGCTTCCATGCACATGTGTTTGAACAACCACAATCTGTTCTCTCTGTCTTTCTCTGCAATTTGAGCTGCTTTGGTTTTTGTTCTGATGTCATCATATCTTCATCTGTCCCACAGCATGCATCCTACCGGTCATCTCAGGCACTTACTCTTCTTTTGCACGTTCACTTCTAAAGTTTCTGTTCCAGTTGACTGCAGCACCTCACTTTTATCTTTGACCTCATTTAGACTTCCTTGTTTCAACCACACATCTCAAATACTTGAAGCTATTAACGTGTTCAACTATTTCTCTTCTATCTCAATTTTCTTTTTTTTCTTATTTCTCCCATTTGCTCTCATGAACTCTGTCGTCTCTGTACTTAGTTCATTTCACGCACTTTCAGTTTTACATACCATTTCCATGCCATTTGCTGAAGTTCATGTTTAGAGTCTGCTTGTAATGCCACACCACTTGTATACAGCAGCTTTGTTCAGCTGTCCCCTCTGACTTGTTTGCTAATGAAATCAATCACCAGTATGAATCTCAGTGAGCTTAAAGCTGAGTCTCAGTGCACACTCATTCATACAGGGAATCCCTCTGTGAGTCTGAACACTGCTCGCTCTCGTGTCACTGAGTCCTTGTACATAGCCTGCACTAATACTACCAGTGTTTCTGGGACTTTGAACTATCACAGGGCTACCCAAATCAGCTTTCTTGGGACATTGTCATACTTTCTTCAAGTCAAGAAATGCTCATTGGACACTTTCTTCATCTCCAGCTTATTATCCACTATTTGTCTCAATGAAATTATCAGTCACCCTCTCCAACACTTTGATAAAGTGAGACAGGAGTCTGATACCTTTGTACTGCCCAAAATTGTGAGTGTTCCCTTTGTTCTTGTACATTGGTACTAGAATGTACAGTCCAATCATCTGGGATACATCATTCCCTCCATACCAATATAAGTACCCTAAGGAGCCATTTCTTCCCTAACTGACACAACATCTTCATCATCTCCACTTTGACTTTATCTGAGCCCTGCTGCTTTTCCTGACTTCATTTTCATTAGTGCTGTTCTTTCTTCTTCTATGGTGGGATCTTCTTTCTCTTTAATAATGGACTGTGTATGGGATGGAACTACATCTGTGGGTATTTCTTCATTCAGTAACTGATGTAAGTACTCATTTCACTTCCTTTTGATGTCTTGTGGACTGCTGAGCAGATTGTTTCCAGTACACATTATGAATGGTGTCTGACAGCAACCTTTTTGTCTGTCTTGGCCTGATAAGAGTTTTTTTGTGCCATATGCTGTGTAACTTTCCAGATGCTGGTAGAGAATCTTTGTTGCCTTCTCTTTGCCATTATGAATGCTCTCTTAGCCTCTTTGTTAACCAGTATTTCTTTACATCCTAGTCCATCTTTTCTTTCTCCAATTTTTTCTTCCGCTCCATTTTTTTTATAACTTCCATAACTCCTGCACCCCACCACCAGTTTCCTTATTTCCATACTTGGCTCAGCTGGTATCTGTTCTGCATTCCTCACACATACTGATTCGAGATGCCACCATTCTTCTTTAACGCCACCTGTTTCCTCTTCATTCCGGAGTGTTATGGCGCTGAGCATTTCATTGAACTCTTTTTCTTTCACTCAAGTCAACTTTCAGGTCTTCAGCCTAGTCTCTGCTGACCTTAGAGCCTTCTCTGACCACTACTTGCAAATATCTGTGGCCACCAATAGTTTATGCTGTGTTAACTAGGGAACACTTTGCAATCTCACATTCTACCATAATCCCATTTCCTTACTAGGAGGAAGTCTACATGAGTTGGATGTTGACCACTCTTGTATGAGATCTTGTGACTGTCTGGCTCTTAGGTTCATAGGTTCATAGGCTCATACTAGGCTATCTGCCCTAGGGCATTTATAAGCCTAGCCAGAGTGTGTTTGGCTTTTGCCACCCATTTTAAATTAATTTTGCTATGCCCTTTTTCGAGGTTAGTATACTGTGCCTCTGTCTAACAGTAACACAGAAGTGATATCCGGGGTAAACCTATGATCTCCCATCCACTCATCAAGATTCCTCTTGAAGAGAGTCAATGAGGGACTCTGCCTAACCTGGATTGGGATTTTATTCCAGAGTGAAGGGAGCCTCTGGGTTATGAATCTGTCCCTCCAGCATGTCCTATTTATTTCAGTGCTGAGGTTCAAGTCTCTCGGTAGCGTGGCTCGATGGGATTTGGATTTTCTGAGGTGCAGCATGTCCATTAATTCCGGGTTGGACATGGCTTTATACGTCAGGCACAGATCGCCTCTGAGCAGGCGGTATGCCACTGAGTAGAGCTGGAGTTTCTTTAACCGGGCAGCATATGGCATCTGTTTGAGCCCTTTGATCCTCTTGGTGAGGTACTTTTGGGGTCTTTCCAGTTGCTGCAGGTGTCTGGTAAGGTACATCCCAAAAGGGGCATTGTACTCAATTATGGGCCTGATGAGGGATGAGTAAAGAGGCATGATGACCTCCCCTGATCTAGATGTGAGTCCCTTCATGATTAGGTGGGCTATATAAAATGTTTTTCTAACCACTTTGGCCACATGGTTGTTAAATGAGAGATTGCTATAAACCTAGGTCCCCAGGTCCCTAATTACTTCTTCTGTACTTAATGGATTACCACCTATGTGGTAATTTGTGGGCACTTTGTTTTTGCCAAAGGGGATGACTATACACTTTTTGGCGTTTAGCTTGAGGCCATGGCTCGGGCACCAGTTGTCTGTTTCTTTGAGGCCCTTTTGGAGGATGCTTGTATCGGCTGGAGAGTCAAATATGGCGCCCAATTTGCAGTCATCTGTGAACTTAGTCAGCCACAGTCCTTCCATGTTGGCCTGTACCTCCGAGAAATATATACCGAACAAGAGAGGTCCCAGGACTGAGCCTTGTGGGACGCCACTTGTAACTGGTTTGGAGTCTGACATGGCTCCAGCAATTCTAACCATGTGGGTTCTGTCCTTCAGCCAGTTTGCAACCCATCTAGTGACATAGGGGTTTATATTTAAGCTGGTGAGCTTATCTATAATGCCCGAGTGGGGTATTGTATCGAAGGCTGTGTGGACCACCTTCCCCTCGTCAGTGGCCTTGGTGACTGTTTCAAAGAAATCGACCAGGTTTAAGAGGCAGGATCTGCCCTTAACAAAGCCGAACTGGGTAGGATCCAGTGTCTGTAGGTCCCCAATATCTTTATTTATGAGGTCCATGATGATCCTTTCCATAGCTTTGCAGACCAAGCTAGTCAGGCTTATGGGGCGATAGTTTCCAGGATCCGTTGAGGCATCACCTTTGTGGAGAGGGACCACTGTTGCTGTACGCTACTCTTTGGGTACATATCCTGTAGTAAGGCTGAGATTGAACAGTAGTTTTATGTTTGGGTTTAGCTCTTCTTGGAGTTCATGTAGGACGTAGCCCGGGACACCGTCTGGTCCCATTGATGCTATGTTTTTTGCTTTGGAGAGGGCGGCTCTTACCTGAGCATCTGAGATGTCAGGGGGGCAGCACTCTGCTGGGATAGATATTTGCCCTTTTGGTGGGTAGGGGGGGGAGTTTGCACTGAACCTGTCAGCTAGGATGTTGGCAATGTCTGTGGGTTCGATGTATTTTTTGTCATTTTGGACTAATTCTGAGCATATCTGGGAATTCCCACCCAGGTTCCTAACATAACTAAAGAAAGCCTTGTGATTATCCTTAGTGTCCTGTGCAATTTTTCTCTCGAAGCTGGCCTTAGACGATTTTATGAGTGCCTGTAGTTTTTTGCTAATACTGATCAGAGTTGCCTTCCCTTTTCGGGATTTTGCTCTATCATGTAGTAGCTTCCTCCTTCTATTGTATAGTTTGTTTATGGCTGGGGTCCACCAGACAGGAAGTCTGCCTTTGGAGGATTGGGTCTTGGTTTTATTTGGGATTGCATGATCCATGCATTCCTGAAGGTGTTCATAGAATGTGTTTATAAAGGATTCTGCGGTCTGGGCTGTATTTTCCACAGGCTCGGGGGCTTTGAAGGATTCCACCTCGGTTTTGAGGAGTGTGAAATTTGCTTTAGAGAAGTTTTTCACTGTGGTTTTCTTGGCAGAGGGTGGGGTCGGGATGTGAATATCCAGTGAGATTAGTTTATGGTGTGATCTTACCAGTGAGGGATACACTTCTGGTCTGGAGCATGGAGTCCCCATGTTGGTGATGGTCAGGTCCAATATGTTTTCCCTCTTGTGGGAGTGGTAACAAGTTGTTCCATAGCATTTGAGTTTATAAATTCTAGGAACCTTTGGGCTAGTGTGTTGGAGCTGGAGTAATGCTCCCAGTCTATGTTTGGGTAGTTGAAGTCACCCAATATAATGGTGTTTGGAGAGACCTTCATATTTTCCAGTGTTCTCAGGAAGGCCAAGTGGGGTTCCTGGGTTTGGGAGGGTGGTCTGTAGCAGGCTATAAACTGGAAGACAGTTTCACCCACTGTTAGTTGCACATGGATAGTCTCTCATGCTTCATGCTGTGCCACCAACCTGGAGGTGTGGATATCTTTGACGAATATTGATACTCCCCCTCCTTTTGTGGTTAGGTCCAAGTTTTGGGGCCGAAAAGCATGGTATGAGGTATAACCTGGTAGTGCTGGGGTGCTCTCGGGAGCCTTGAACCAGGTTTCTGTTACTGTACAGATATCGATGTTCTCCATGCTAAGGAGAGTTTCGAGTGCATGCATCTTGAGGTTTAGACTTCTGGCATTGAGTAGCATTACTCTTAGTTTCTTATCCCTTGTGATACCTATGGAGGTGGGTTTGTCTTTTTAGCCTTGCCTAAAAAAGGCACTATGGGGGAAGCAAGAGCCTTTGACAATATCCGAAAGCCCAGGGGTGACAGGTGCAAGCCGTCCCTAGCGAAGCATCGTGGCTTGTCGAGCATGTCATCCCATGCTGACAGGCATTGGATCCCCTTTGAATGGCACTGATACTTAAGCCAATTGTTGAAATTGATCATCCTGTCTTCATATTGTGGCATCATTCTTGGTGAGGGCAAGATGCTACTCAAGGTCAGGGTCATACTGGCCTGGGCTACATGCTCAGAGAGCTCCTCTATGTCTCTTTTCATGTAGTCCAGGGAGGTATGTCTCAGGTCATTCACACTAGCATGGACAATGGCCGAGTCATATTTGTACTTGCCTTGGAGTGACCTGAGTGCTTACGTTATGTGGTGGATCCTAGCGCCTGACAGGCAGCTCACCGTGACCTTCTCCTTGTTCAGCCTGGTGAGCGGGACGTCAGTGTGCCTGACAATAGAGTCACCTATTACAAGTGTATCAGGTGTGTTGTTTAGCCTTAAGGGCTGTGACTGTTCGGCACACTGTCTTTGTGAGCTATGTGTTGCACGTGTTTTGTTTTGGGGTAGCGGTTGCTTGAGTCTCTGCTTTGGAGGTCTCTGCTGCTTAGGCAGATTTTTATTTAGAGCCTCCAAGTATGTTTTTGTGTGTTTATGTGTTTGATTTGCTGTCATGGTAGGTCTATGTGAGACTGGAATCCTAGTGAGTGTGGTTTCCTTCTCCTCCTGACTGGTTACACCAGTACTGAGTTGAGAGAGCTTAGCCTCCAGTTTGGCTATATGATTACATCTCTCACATGTGTTGGAATTTGTTGGGAGGAGGAGAGGGTTGTCTGTGTACATGAGGCAGTTGTAACATTGCCTCTAGATTCCCAGATTCACCAGCTGGACCTGAGAGGAGATTGACAACTGACCTTTGGACATGCTAGAATAGTATTGGGAATTCCTTTACAATTGAAAAAAAGGGCCAATGGGGAACAAGGTACTCAAGGGGAATTTGTGAGGGTGTAGTGCTTTTAATTTTTTAGTGCTGACTTATATAATTGCTTTAGTGAGCAAGTGCCAGGTAACTTAAATGCTATGTGTTACAGGTAACTTAAATGCAAAAACGACAAACAGTAACTTTCTTTCAAGTGAAACAAGGAAATAAGTACAGTAAGCAATGCAGATATCACTAGGGATCCACAGAAGCACTGAAACGCCGCGTTTTAGGTGGAATTAGCGTTTCAGGGAAATAACAAGCAAACAAACAACAAGCATACAAACAAAGCTAGATTCAGCAGGCCTGGATCTAGTCTATGCTACAGCAAACAAGGTGTACCAATTTCAATAAGAAACAGTTCAAATATGCAGGCACTATAAGCCTTTAACCAGAAATTCCCAGCTCAGAAGGGCAGAGTCCAGCCTCTCCTCCCACAAGAGTGCAGACCACGAACCTTCTTAATGTAAAATAACTGGCCTGAAGCCCAAGTGCTTAAACCAGAACTAATACACTTTTAGAATAACAGACACTGAGCCCTCAATCAGCAGTTCCCAACTTAGAAGGATGTAAGCTACCTGTCCTGCCACCACAGTACAGGCCACAAACCTTCCTAATGTAAAACAACTGGTCTGAAGCCCAAGTGCTTAATCCAAAAGTCTTAGAATGATAGCTACACTTTAATCAAGTTACTACCAAGCAGTAACAAATACAATTGAATACTTTAAAGAATGCCTGGATTAGTGCTCAAGTTATACAAACAAAGTTGATTCAGCAGGCCTGGATCTAGTCTATGCTACAGCAAACAAGGTGTACCAATTTCAGTAAGAGGCAGTTCAAATATGCAGGCACTATAAGCCTTTAACCAGAAGTTCTTGGTGAACCATGTGCTGGCCACCATAAAGCCATTTACAAGACAAAAGTATAGAAGAACCTCTCCACCTTTATTCCTGTTGCCCCATACATATGAACCTAAACAGTCTTCATATCTGGTCTGTCTTTCTTGATATGAGCATTGAGGTACCGCAGTATCAAAACCAATTCATTTTGACCTGTTTTATCTAGAAGACTCTGCAGTTGCTGCCTGAATGTACTCTTTTCCCTTGTCATTACAACTCTGGTGTGAGGCATAAGCTGAGAATATGAATAGTGCCCTATTCTTACACTGAAGTCTTATTGCCATGAGTCTATCACTTTCTCTAATGATATATATCACTGTCTTCAGAAGGCTCTTCTCAAAACAATTCCCTCACCATTTCTAATCTGCCCACCCACATGAGTAGTAGATGCTGGATCCCAAGCTTTGCTGCACTGCCTTACCACTGTGCCTCCTGGATACACAGGGTGTCTAGTCTCTTTCTTACCATTATGTCATAAGTGTAGCAATCCTTAGGTCATTTTTGTCAGGTTGATTTTGGTTTTATACCAAACTTTTGCACAAACAAATTATCCCAGTTCACACAGGCTGAGCAACTGGATACTTGCCGTTCTTATTGACCCAGGGCTGCTAGGCTTTTATGGCAGACACACATTGGCCAATAGAGGCACATAGACCTTTCCCATTCTTAGCATGGGTCCTTGTTGTAGGTCAGATCATCAACTCACTTAGCCTATTTTTAACAGCAGTTAGTCAACATATCCTCCTTGATAAGTAAAAGCTAGAGTCTGTGCTGCTACCTATAGCTCCAGTTTTGGTGCACTGTGTTGGCATACATCTTGTGGAAAACACCCAGCATGATTTTGGGAGAAACTCCATACACAGCAAGAAAATGCATACTTCACACAGGCACTGTGCTGGAGGTCAGGATTGAACCTGCACCTTGTTGTTGGTAAGCAAAAGCCTTCACCATTATTCCAACAGTTTTTTTCACAAGCATCTACTCACAGATGACATTTATAAACGTCTCTTTGAAAATAAATATTTTGCATACAGACATTTGTTATACACTTTGAAGTACATTTATATTTTTCACTGTGATTATCTAGCATGTTCTCTAAACCCAGTCTGATGAAAAGAAAGTCATAGAGCACATGACCTCCTACTAATTTCCCTTTTTAATAAAACTTTGTGAGACTACACTACAATTTCACACCATACTTATTAAAGTAGTATAGCAGAGTACTTATTATTAAACTTCACAAGGTACTTATTATAGTATAGCAGAGTACTTATTATTAAACTTCACACAGTACATCTTAAAGTAGTATAGCAGAGTACTTATTACTACACTTCACACAGTACTTTTTAAAGTAGTATAGCAGAGTACTTATTACTACACTTCACACAGTACTTTTTTTTTTTTTTTTTTGAAAATCTTTTTTATTTTATTATCTTATAGACAAACAATATAAACCACAGGAGAACACTGTACAAACATCAACAATAACTATATACAACTATACAATGCCCATATCTTTCACAATATATACAACAGATAATAAATTAAAGAGATATAATACAAAAATGAAAGGTGTTTCAGGTTAAAAGACAATCAAAGAATACATTCCAAAAATTTTCAGAACAGAACTTGTGATTACCTTTATAAAAGAGATACTTTTGTGCCCTAATATGCCTAATTACCAATTCCTTTAGACCTTCCCATGTTAGTGCGGCTTGGCACTTCCAATGCAATGAGATATAATATTTGATAAATAAGACAATTGAAATCACCACCTTGAGCTGAGCTTTAGGAATATTATCAGGAGGGATATGTAATAAAGCAAATTGCCAAGAAAGTGTTGATTTTTCGTATCCCATTTTCTCCAGAATAACTTTAAGGGCACACCATAGTCTGTACACACATTTTCAACTCCAGAAAATGTGATATATATCGGCTACTTGATCCTTACAAAATGGACATAGAGGAGACGAGTTGGGATGAATTTTATTAATGATTGCAGGTGTTAAATACACATTATTGGTGATCATGAGTTGCATATAAAATAATTTTTTAAAAGGGATAAATTTAATACTTGATTTGAAAGCCTCTATCATTAGTGTGGGAGTTAAAAAGTAGTATAGCAGAGTACTTATTATTTTCTTTTTTTACTTTTGATGCCTCATGTTTTCACTAGTTGCAAAAAGAACGATTCACTGACATACTAAGACTCTTATAGATCTGATGGCAGTGTTACTTTCTAAGCTCTGTGGGTATGAAAAATTGCATCAGCATAAATTAAAACATTGCTCTCCACCCTTAAAGCTTCTGTAACATATCATCATGATTGCATCTAAGGATTACCATCTTAATTTTTGCTCATCCACAGATTAACATTTTATTATTTTAATTGTCATCCATTTTAACCAGTACTGTTGCATTTTAGCAACATAGCAGGCCAGTCTTTACTACTGGAAATACTACTCCTTAGCTTTTACATGCTATGGTTTTGGTTGTTGAGCCTCAAGCATGTAGTTTTAAATGGGCATTGCTACAGTGTAATATTGCTAACCCTTTTCTTTTGCTTGATGGGACAGCTATGTATGCTAAATTTTGTTATCTCCACTACTTGCATTTCTGTATGTATGGGCTTTCTAGATAGGTCTACTAGTCTTTGCTTTGGGCTTATATATAGTTTTATAGGATTTAAGACTTTACACTTATTAACTTTGTAACATATTGTATAAATATTCTATGAATACAATCATTAAATTGAACTTTTTTACCTATATCAGTTTGCAACTGATGAATAACTCAGGGTGAATGAATTTAGTCATTAATGGATGGCTGTATGCCTCAGCATGAGACTGTAATTGCTTCCCTGCTTCATAGGATCATAGGTTAGTACTAAGCTAACTGCCCTTGCGAGCCATTTTAAGCCTAGCCATTTATCCCTTGTGAGACTCAAAACCTGCACCTTGTGTTTGTGAGGCAAACACTTTAACCATTAGGCCACCCTCCCAACATAGGTTAGTACTAGACTAACTGCCCTTGCAAGCCATCTTAAGCCTAGCCAATAATCCGTTGTGAGATTCAAACCCAGTACCTTGTGTTTGTAAGGCAAACACCTTAACCATTAGGCCACCCTCCACATATTACACCAAATGCAAAATACTTCAGATTGACATGGGTAAATCCAGCTTGATATCACCCATCTGTATTTATTTTGCAGTACAGAGAATAGAGTACAGATGTTGTATCCATTCCAACTAAAAACAGGCACATCGCTTGACCCTGTATTGCTTTAACCCAAACAGCAAACTTATAAAAAAGTGAATTAATCTTCTAGCTTATATACTGGTTAGAAACTCTCATCATTTGGTATCACAGAATAGTGCTAGTCAAACTAGAAAGCCCTAATTTCTTTATATTGCTTCTGTTTTAGACAGCAAGAGAGAATTCCATTAAAATAAAATACATCTCTTAATTATATTTGTCTTTTACATCTTACTGCCAGGTATGCTGGAATAGTATTTCTTAAGAAGTCAAAACCATTTTGGTGATTTTTTTACTTCTTCATTAAATGGAGCACCAGGTAATATCTGAAAATATATAAAATAAGATTTTTCTAGGTTATATTTGGCTATAACTTCTCACTTCATAGTATTCCAGAACAGAGCTTATCAAACTAGAAATGCAAGGATTCAGAGACAGGTCTGTTCGAAAGAGTTAAGGCTGCAGTAAAAAGATCCCTTTAGCATGAACACAGAAACCAGTGTTTCAGAGGTATATTAGCTCCTCATTAGCACTCTTCAAGAAAAATCTTGATGATTCGATGGGAGATAGGAAATTCACCCTGTGGATCAGTTCTGTGGCTCTGCTCGACAGGGGCACAGGAAAATAATTTTCGTGGGTGGTAAAAGCCAGGGTACCGTTTGGCTAGGCTTATATAGGCCCTAGAGCCAATAGCCTAGTACCTACCTATGAAAATGAGAAAGAACTTCATTATCAGCAAATCTGTATGTGTCTGAGTCACCCAGTGAATAGTGAAATGCTAACAAATCCTTTTTCGTTGTTTTGTGGTAAATTGCTGCTGGTGGCCAGTGCATCTTGTTAGTGCAAGCACCTCCCTCATTCAGACCCCCCTCCACACACAGATACAGACACACATGCACACACACACACACACACACACACACACACACACACACACACACACACACACACACACACACACACACACACACACACACCATACCACTTACCTATCCCTGAGTTCACAGGACATTCCTGATGTTAGCGTTGTTCATAGACCACAAATCATTACAGCCTAACAATAATGCCAGACATTACTGTGCCTTACTTTATTTTTTATATCCAACTTCTGCAATTCTAATAACTTTTCAGTGATTTATAGTGATAAATGTTTCCCTTGTATCCTCCAATATTACATCCCCTGTTAGTTTGTGTAGGAATAATTGGGAGATATGGATACCTCCACCTTCACATACACTTGTATACAGGCATATAGAAATGTGTATACATTTCTAATAACTTTTCCGTACTTTATAGTGATAAAAGTTTCCTTGAGTCCCACCATACTACATTCCCTGCTGGTTAGTCCAGGTGTAAATGAGAGGTATGGATGCACCCACCTTCACTTACACATAAGAACATGCACATGCAAACACACACACACACACACACACACACACACACACACACACACACACACACACACACACACACACACACACACACACACACACACATATACTCTGTATGTCAAACATCCCGCCTCACCCAGTTGCACTCAAGCATACACTCACCCAGTCACCTGTACACATAAAGCACAAACCTACCCTACCAGGCTCCTAACTACACACCCCAACTGTGACCATCCAGGCAGAGAAACACTCCCACATTCACCTGTTACTACTGCATAGGCTGACAGATGCAGCCACACACGCACACACACACACACACACACACACACACACACACACACACACACACACACACACACACACACACACACACACACACACACACATATGCACACCCTAAAGTAACACGATCACAGACACTGAAAATAATGGGTGAACACAAGTTCTGGCTGCGTTTAACATAGTCGGTGGTAGTGATTTATATAGACGAATTGTTCTTTGAATTGCTTAGCTGTGAAATGTAATTAACTCAGCCATTAACGGGTTAAACATATGGCTAATTACCATAAGCTTCTCCCACAGAATGAATCATTAGCATTTGTAATAGGTCAGAGAGACAGTCTGTCACAGTGCTGTACCTCTTTGAGGTAAGCTACTGTTGTAGTGTTGCCTCTAAATTGGAAAATGCTACAGTGACTGTTAAAAAAGGGCTTACTGCTGGCAGTAACATTTCAGAATCACAGTCCAAGTTGTTCTATGTTATGTCCCCTTTAAATAGTGCCCCAAATAATCATTGTAATAAAATAATGCAAAATATTTGTCTTTTTTAAATTAGTTTTAACTTTTTATTTATAGGTATTACAGATGAACTTGTCAAAAGAACAAAATCATCCCTTTTTTGTTTCCCCAGTAAACTGCGTACAGTGTTATTAATAAACATGTAAAACACAGTAAACTATAAAATATTGCTTTCACTTATATTTGTTTGTAACTTCTCAGAATCTTGGATGATAGAATAGCATTCATCAGATTAACAAGACCGTGTTGATGCCAGTTAAACATGATTCTGTTGCCTCCATTTAACTTTTACTTTTCAGTTGTGTATCACTGAGTAATGTGCATCAGCCAATCAAGAACATATTGCAAATTGTTAATAATATTCACAAACATACAATATAATGCACAATAATTATCATGCTTCTGTTTGACTACAGCAATTTATTACTAGAAAGAACAAAATAATATTTGAAAGTCTGAGTTATGTTGCTCAATACTACTCCAAATGACAATTAACCCACAAAGAAACAGGCCAGCAGAAACATTTCTTAATTTATCATATTACTTTCAAGTCAAATACGATTTCCAAAATCAGTTCCAACAGTAATGAAATCCAAAATATGTATGGTACCTCAACCATAAAACTCTCTTTTAGAATGACAAACACCACATATAAGGTTATTTTTATATTCTAGCAAGCTATGTAATTGGAATCTAATTAAACAATCAGTTAAACCTGCAGAAACGACAAAAAAGTGCACAAAGTGGAAAACTACTACAAAGGGAAACTAATAATGTAGGACTATAACAAGACAAATATTAATCATACCTAATAGACAGGTTCCCCTTTTTCCAAACCTTGGTAATATCATAAATACATCATTTTAATCTCTTAGAAGTGTTTCAGCACCAGTTTGTGATTTACACCTGTGAAAACAAAGTATCACAATGCAGGATCACCAGATTTCCTACCTTTCTTACCTCTACAGTTATTTCTTTCAAGGTTCTGTATTAGCCAGTGATGGGTGCTTTATTAAAACATTATAAAGACATGTAGTGCTTCATGAATCCTTACCTTCCAATCAAAAATATTCAGGGATGTAGCACTTTTAAAATGATTAAGACCATGCTATTGAATGCTATTTCCCAATTAATCAGTGTACCATATGATCTCTGCAAATATGTAACATTACAGTGAAATACCTTAATTTATATAGGTGTGTGTATACCTTCTCACTATAGGATATCACACAGAGCAGTACTTCATTAGTTCTATAGAAGTAATGTAACCTTCATACTAAGTGGATGGTGAGTGGATCTGTCCATAACCAAGTTACTACAACATTCACATGCTAGACTGGTGGGCCTGTGGTAGAACAGTACAGCATAGATTAACATCTGGAAGTTGTATTTATTCAGTTCTGAATAGAGCAACTTGTGCACTGTATTCTAATGGAACACTCCTAGGTCTCATCACACTAAAATTCATCATTGTCAATTGATTGTTTATGATGTCTCAAAGAACACTATATCAGTGAATGTCAGTGGTAGTTTAATTGCATAACTGCTTTCTAGATGCTAACTACATCTTGGGGTCTAAGTTAAATTTCTTCACATTTTGGTTTGTAAGTCAATCACTGAAATGCCACTTAAGACAAAACTTCTTTACAGTAATTAGTAACATGAGTATCAGTATGAATTTAGTCTGTAAAGAGTTACAGATTCAAACAGAAAGACTCTGCACCAAGGCATGCTGTCAGCTTGAACAAATCATCTTTAAGAGACTTCTGGCAAATAATGCAATTATTAAAGGAAATCTCTTATGAAAATGATGGGGCCTGCTCAAAAAGGTTACCATGAGGTGAAAGCCTGGTGTGCATCTCATGGTAAGCATTTGTGATTCAGAGCCAGTCCTACCACAAGGCTGTACCACAAACCTATGGTGCAACACAGTAGGCTTTCTATGTGGCCTACCACAAATGCTAATGAACCATTTAACGCTTGTGGCTTATACTAATTAGCTATGTTCTATCACTCTGTAAATGCCTGCAGAAAGGCATTTACACAGTAAGGTATCTTGACCAGTCATGTTAATGAACATGGCATTTATCTATTGCTTCCTGCGGGTGAGACTGAGTTAGAGGTAAGTGCCATTAAGTTTAGCATATGGGTAGTGGTAGTGGGGATGTGTGTACGTGTGTATGTATGCATGTGAAAGTGTATGCAGAGGAATCAGCAGCCTCCGGTGTGCGTGATCATGTGTGTGTGTGTGTGTGTGTGTGTGTGTGTGTGTGTGTGTGTGTGTGCATGTCTTATTACCCGAGTGGTCACAGTAGTAGGATTAGTTAAGGGACAGGTGGGATAAGGAAGTGATTTTGTGTGTGTGTGTGTGTGTGTGTGTGTGTGTGTGTGTGTGTGTGTGTCTTATTTCCTCGGTGAACACAGTAATGGGGTTAATTAAGTGACAGGCGGGGTAGGCATGTGATTTTGTGTGTGTGTGTGTGTGTGTGTGTGTGTGCGTGTACGTGCTTCTGTGTGTCTGTGCTTGTGTATGGATGAATAAGTGAGTGTGTCTGTGAGTATGACCCTGTGGGCTGTGAGTATGCATATGTGTGTGACTGTGCATGTGTGTATGAGTGGATGTGGAGGGGGCCTTCATATATTCACACTCCCCTAGACTAACAAGCAATGCCTGCAATATTGGGTGTAACACTACATTTCAGTGATTATTTTGTTTTGTATGTCCTAAAGGCACTTAAAACTGAATACAATAAAGTTTTGTAGTGCAAAAGACATGGGTTGGGGGATTGGGGAACACTAGACACCAGATATGCTCTTTCTGCTGTGGCCTAAAGGGACTTAAAAACAGAATAGAACAAATATTTTCAGCACAAAAGATGTGGGACTGCAGGAACAATAGACACTAGGGTTAATCTTTATACCATGCCTTAAACAGGATATTATCTTAACTGTTTCCATAAAAAAAAGTAAAAGTAAAACATGGGGAGTAGGGGTTCAAAGACTGCACCCTTGCCATAGAAAGAAGCTTGTCGAGCTGGAGCCTTAACCCTCTACACAAACTAAGTCATTTTGTGCTGTAGTGTATTTCTTACACTATAAGAAGTACAAAACTCTAATGTGTGTCATTATTCATTGATGCAAAAATACATGACTTAAAGGGACAGGGCACATATAGGAGACATGATGGGGTGTTCCCTAAAATTAGGGATGGTTTTAAACTATTACTTGTACTCACTTAAAAAGTTACTAGAGCACCAGCTCTGGCATTGATGCACTTTATGAACAGTAAGAAGAGTGAAACTTTAATGTCTGCCATTATTGACTAACTGTAAGGATCCAAGATTTATGATGGCAGAGACATCAAATAAAAAGATACATCAGGAATATTCTGTCAACTTAAGGACAGGTAAGAGCTATGATGGTGTGTGTGTGTGTGTGTGTGTGTGTGTGTGTGTGTGTGTGTGTGTGTGTGTGTGTGTGTGTGTGTCTGTGCGTGTCTGTGCGTGTCTGTGTCTATGTGTGTGTATGTGTGTGTGTGTGTATGTGTGTGTGTGTGTGTGTGTGTGTGTGTGTGTGTGTGTGTGTGTGTGTGTGTGTGTGTGTGTGTGTGTGTGTGTGTGTGTGTGTGTGTGTGTGTGTGTGTGTGAATGGGAGAGTGAATGAGGAGATCTCTGTGTCAATGCAATGCATGGGCTGACAGAGGTGACTACAGCAGAAAAGTTCTGATTTGCACTTGCTGTAGTTGCAGGCGATTTGTACTTGCTGTAGTTGAAGGCAATTTCTAAACACAAAACTAGTCAAAAATAAGGTCCTTATTGTGGCTTTTGTGTCACTGAATCACATTTTAGTACATCCTGGAAGCTATTCCTTTTGTCTGCAGCTATTACCACCAACAGTGGTGTTTTTCTGAATCCCAGGAAATATGTATTTACTAGTGATGAACATTAAGGAATTGTACACTGTCATCCCTCAACAATCAGAACTTGATATAGTCAGGGAATACCTGTGTAGAATTAACTATGAATGGGCTGTGAAACTGAACGTGGTTTGTGAACTTATTGACATGGTACCTTTCAACAAATGTTTACATTTAATAACAGATACTTACATCAGATCATCATGTGGCCATGAGGGCTGTAGTGGCACCAATGTTTGGCAACCCCATCTGTGACACCCATGCACTGGCCCAGCAATCAAGGAGCCTCAATCCTCACCACTAACACCAGTGAGGGAAGGATAATAAGTACACTCACAGTAAAGTACAGGAATTCACTATCCATACCACTACAAGCCAATTGCCAACCAATTAATATGTGGTGTGGATATCCCACCACTGCCACCAATTAATATGTGATGCCCGTACACTGGCCCAGCAATCAAGGAACCTCAATCCTCACCACTAACACCAGTGAGGGGCGTCCACATTGGGAAGGATAACAAGTACACACACACACACACACACACACACACACACACACACACACACACACACACACACACACACACACACACACACACACACACACACACACTAAATTACAATTTACCTTAAGAGCACACAGAGATCACAGCCAGTCTGGGGATGTTTTCTCTCTTTCTCTCCAGATCCCCAATAAGATTCCCTACTGGCACAGCTATAGAGTGGGGTCCTTAGCCAGGGTGCCAAGCCAAGTCCTCCACAGCAATCTCTCTGTCCAACCAGTGCTTGATGTCCCTGCTCAAGTATCTGACACACACATACACACTTTGAGATATTATTTATATACAACCACACAGACACTCCTGGGGAAGGCTGGCAGAGGTTCATTAGCTGTGCCCCTTCTGTCCAGGCTGTAAGGTAGTAATCACTGCCATAGGACCCTTTCTTATCAGCTACTAAAAAGGCCCTTAGCAAAGGGTGTCCAATTATTACTGTGCAATATTATTATCCAAATGGTAAAAGTAACTGAGCAGCAAGACTTACTTGGAGTGGCTTTGTTCAGTATCACTGTATACATGCAATGCACTCTAGAGCTTAAATTATCTCTACACAAAACAGCCACAGTTGAAAGATTTAAAAATATTTAATAATAAACAATAAAAAAACACAAGACAATACTGCTCACTGCACAGTGCTAGTCAAGACGTCAGAGATCACATGAAAATGCTTAAAATGGTACAGAATAGTTTTGACATCGATACAGAAAAACAGCTAGTCGAAACTTACTATATTCTATCTATTTCTTAAGAAAAACACAAAAGTCTAAGATCCTACTTACATACAGGCAGAGCAAAGCAAGTGCTGGTGAGTGGTCAGTTCTGAAGACAAATGCAAAATGTTCTCTCTCTGTCTCTGAGAAAGTCCTTTAAACTGATAATACATCCTGCTGACTCATTTTAAATTACACCATTCTTAACAATTCTCTGGTTTCCCAGGCTAACAGAAACTCTACATTAACATTTTTTAGTAAGCTTGCACCTGGTCAGGAAACTACAGCAATTAAAAACATTATATATGTAAAATCTAGCAATCAACTCTAGTCTCTAAACAATAAAAATAATCTTCTGGTTCAGACACAATGGCTCTGAGCCCTGAGATCAAAACAGTCATAAAATGTTTGACTTTCAGCTTTCTTACAGCGCACTGTTGTTACATTTTTGCAGTTCAACATCTA
>NC_056725.1:476513627-476613627 GCF_019279795.1 Protopterus annectens | reverse complement strand
AGGTACAGCCACAATGGCAAATAGCAGATGATGTGGCTGACCTACACCCAAGAGGATGCCACCCCTCTCCAAGCAGATGTTCCATCACAGACACTGCCCATTTCAATATGTCATTCATTTGCTGCATTGAATCTGCAACACAGTGGAGGCTGTCATGCATTTCAGCCTGTGCCACATCTACAACCCTACGAATTTCTATGGACCACCTATAGGAATGGGGGAGTCTATATTATAACCTTGAATGGGCAGTATATTGAATAAAACTGCATCGACACATAAACGCCGAACTACAAATTCAGTGAACCACCAAACCATCAAAAATGTAAACACCGAAAGCATCACATCATCAAAAGTGCCATTCAGGTAAGTGAAACCCAACAAAGTTAAACTACACTAACAGACTTTTTGCAGGAGGGCAAGCCCCCCTGCACCACCTATGCCCCCCCTACTTAAATATACCAACTCCGAGACTGCACTACAGTGGGGAAAAGTATATATTTCCTCATCCCCACAATCATGCTGCGGGACAACAAACACGTTCTATGTCAGTTTCGATGGTTTGGTGGTTCGCTGAATTAGTAGTTTGGCGTTTATGTGTCGACAGAGATGTATTCGATATACTGCCCATTTGAGGTAATAATATAGACCTGGAATGGGGTCTATGTTAGGAAGTCAAATGTTGAAAGGCGCGAACATTCTTACATCAACCCCTAATAACCGAAACCACAGAATGTTGAACGGTCAGAACAGTGATTTTTTTCCAAGGGAAAAAATCGCTGGGCCATTGCCGGGGCTTTACATTTTCCTCTACTGTGGTGTGATCTCGGAGTTGGTATATTTAAGTAGGGGGGGGTGAAGCCCCACGTTTTATTTTGTCTGTGGATTTTTTTTTTTTTTTTTTTTTTTTGGAGCAGCAATTTTTTCCCCCTGGGAAAAAAATTGCTGTTCCGTATGTTTGATATTGTGCGGTTTCACTCTTTAGGTGTTGATGTAAGAGCGTGTGCTCTTTTCAACATTCACCTTCTAATATAGACCCTGGGAATGTGCCTGATCCTCCATGACTGCCCTAAACATACGTTGAGTGGCATGGGAAGAGACACCTGAATCAGGTGAAAGATGAACAGCAGACCTCCACTGAGCACCCCTAACAACCCTCCTGCATGCTTTGGCACGTTGCCCACACTTTGGCTAAAGCCAGAGTCAACAAGCACTGAAGCCACAGTAACCACACTTCCCTGATCGATTGTCTCACCCTCCACCTGTGCAATATCTGAGGGCTCACTGGAATGGGTAGGCATAGGAGTACTGGCTGTGTCCGATGGAATTACAGGAGATGGCAGTATGCCAACCTCAGTGTCAGATTCAACCTCTGCACTCCCTGACTGTGCCTCTGTTTGGCCACTATCATCATCAGAGTTTGCTGATACTCTGACATCAGGTAGTAGAAATCCCACACTTCCACTGTCAGGATCACCTGTGATAATAAGCAACAAACACAGGAAAAAATTAATACCTACGCTACTATCATCCAATATATGCTAACAAACTAACAGTGGTGCCACTGTTACAGACAGTACAGCAGTACACACACAGTCCTGACGCTGACATCACAAACTAAATATTTGTTTGAAATGCACATCAGTACTGACATAAAAATGCTTGGCTTACCATGTGCAGATGATAGTAGGTTTCCTATGCTGTATGCTCCTGGAAAAAGTTAAGCAAAAGGTAAGGACAAACATCATCACAATTAACAGTAACACAGGGGGTAAAACATTTTGCCCTTTAGATGTCCACTAGCTATACTTTCAACAAGAACTTGGATGACAAGTCCAACCTAAGCCCCATGTGTAATCAGTGAGAATGTATTGTTAACTGTCACAATCTACAATCCCCCCAATCAATTTCTTGTTATACAGAACTAACTAACTAACTATAGTTTTATAATATAAACAATTTTAATATAAGATTGGTTTTATTTTAGGAATAAAGTCTATTTTTGGTTGTGTATTTTTTATATTATGTACAACATAGGTAGTATTATAAATAGTATGAATGTTTTATAAAGTATTGTATACATAGTTTTTATAACAAGGAATTTTTTAAGGACAAAGTCCCTTTAGGAAGCTAATTGGATGATGTCATTGATTGTTTAGGAATTTAAGGGGAAAATGTATAAGCTGTTTTAATTTATGATGAAATCCCTGTTTTAAAGGAAGAAAGTGCTCAATCTGGTCTTGTGGAATTTATATTTAATAAACCTGAAGTGTTCCTGGATCTGGCTGCAGCAGTGTATTTTACATTTTTATAGTTGTTTTTGGTACACTGTTCCTGACTCGTTTTTTTTTTGTAATAAAAATAACTATTCACAGATAAAAAGAAAGGGTAGCATTTTAGTTTTGCCCACTGCAGAAACATAAAGCAGTCTAGAAATTTGGAATTGTGTGGTTGTAAAATATAACATTCATATACAAAGCAAGGCTGGATGCAAAACTAGGGAGATAGCAACAATAGCAATGCTTGTGCCAAAGCAGAAATGCAGCTTTGTTCCCCCATGCCAAAGGAACAGGCACATGACACATTTTGCTAATAAGAACCAAAGCAACACAAAACAACAAAAAACACTGAATTCTCTGCTGGATTCCAAACAGAAAATGACCAGAACCAGTTCACAACTATTTTATTACAGGAATTAAGCACTTTCGTGTGTATATAAAATATACCTCTTCAGAACAAAAAACATTCACAAAAATTCAGTTTAAATAACCCATCAATAAAATCACATGACCCATCAACACACCTACCAATTCTAATCTTAAAGGCTACTTACTCATATAATAAAATGTATAAAAGTCTATACAAATATATACTAAGAAAAAACCTAACCTGATGTTTCCCTAATATAATAACAAATTAAATATAGTGGGACACAAGTCTTAGAACACAAGCTATGGATAAGGACCCATTCAAACCTGGGGTTGAGGTGGCATTTAATTTCAGTTGCCAATGCAGCTCCCGCCATTCTACCATGTCACGCCACGGTCCCCCCAGTAAATTCTGCTGTATGGTGTTGATACCAAAAAATAAAAAACATGGTCTGAATGATTTTCTATATGACAATACAATGCATTAGCAGTTCTCCTCTGCTTGATGTCATAAATATGCTCATAAATGCATTCTTTAAAACTACAAATGGTTTTCCCAACATAAAAATTTGGGCACATTTTACATAAAGCCACATAAATCACTCCCATTGATTTACAGTTACAAAAAAAGTGTGTCCTTACTTTCATACCATTAATAAGCACCTCATGTTTCTCTAAAATGTGCTGGCAAAAATTGCACAGACCACGTTTATAAGTACCCCGAGTCCTTTCACTAACACCAGTATATATCTTGTCATCTGATTCTAACATGTTCTTGATGCGTTTAGCTTTTCTAGTGACAAATACTGGTTTGGTTCCCAAAATGGCAGATATCCCTTCAAATGATTGAAAAACAAGTCAATTCTGGTAAATAATATTCCAAATGTATCCATATTTTTTAAGAGAAAGTGGTAATGAATGAACAATAATACCTACCATTTGTTTCTCTCTGATAAACCAAAGTTTTGTTATCTAACAAAATGGGAATCACCTCCTTCAGCTGTGTCTTCTGAAGGACTTCCCTCCATATTAAATCAACTAAATCCAGGTGGCAACCTCTAGTTATAAACATCCCCTTCAAATTTACACATTCTTTGAAAAACGTTTCTTCACTAGAAATCATATGGGCTGACCGTTTATATTGCCCCTTAATTATTCCCCTCTTTTGGTTCATCGGGTGACAACTACTCTAGTGCAAAGGCTATTAGAGTATGTTGCTTTCCTAAACACTGTGCTCTGTATACTTGTAGCCATATCATCCTTGTAAATAAACATGTCCAAATAATTAATACTTACTGTACTATAATGGTATGTAAACTTTAAGTAAGAGGTAGTGGAATGTAAATATTCCAAAAATCCATCAGTGTCTACTTTACTAGCATCCCAAGCAATAAAAATGTCATCTAAAAACCTCACATATAAATAAGGTGGAACATTTTCATTGTTAAGTATAAACTGCTTTTCCCATTGAAGTAATACTATGTTCGCATACAGTGCGGCACAGCTTGCCCCCATAGCAACCCCTCTTTTTTGTTGAAAAAATTGCTCATCCAGTTGAATAAAATTATATTTCAAAACCATATCTAACAAGGCATCAAGCACATTGATTTCATTATCATTGAAATGACCAGATTCGTGAGTAAAATCATGAAACATTTCTTTTCCAAACTCTTGTGGGATAACATTAAATAAATTTACTATACCTATAGTAACAAACACTAAATTTATACTGTATTTCATTTTTCGCAATTTTTCCAAAAACTCCCAAGAATCTTATGAGCTGACCAGATGCTTTGCTCCTTTACTGTTGCCAAATTATAGAACACTCTCCCATCATCAATCAGGACCACTAGCAATGCAATTAGCTTAAAAAAACTGAAACAGCATCTTTCCTCTTTATGGCAATGTACATGCACTAATGTTTCAACTCTGAACTCTCAAAACCTGACTCCTTCTTCCTCCACTCATCTGCCCCTTAACTTCCCCCTATCACAACCTTCAACCTACAAATGACACACTATAACTACAGATTGCTGAAAGTAATGCTTGAAATGTGCATATGTTGCACATATACGTGTTCCAATTATACAGATTAGGGTTACCTGCAGGGCATTTATGCCACTTGTATAGAGTTTAATTTAATGTCAATATTATTAAAGAAAATGCAGTACTGTATAGTTGTGATTCGTGGTATTTGAAGCCAGAAACTCTAACTACAGTCTTATATTTGACTCCTAAAGTCAGTGTGTGCTACAGACTAATGCATGCATGCTTGCTGTTACAGTTAGGATATACATACTCAATTCGTTACAACTGTATAAAAAACCCAAAAATCTATCAATTACTTTTAAAGATGCAATAATATTTATCTTGTGCTGCATAGATACCACTTGCTTCCCTCAATCAGTTCGAGGAGCATGAGCCTGTCTATTGAACTCTATGTTGGCATTAGCTGGAGAAAGAACAGAAAACCACATAACAGTTATGTGTACATGATTTATTTTGGATGTGGTACACTGAGTGATCACACAACCATTTATGACAATTGCTTGCAAAAATGCAACTCTGTCTTACCTCTCTGTGTTTGTTGCTCATTCTTGTCTTATCTAACAAGTAATCTGAGGCATGTAGTCTGTTAGAAATTCTATATCCTTGTCCTTAAAATGTGTAAGAATATTACATGGCAATAATATACATTGAAAATAAATGAGGGGGAGGTTAGATGTCAATGAACAAAACGTGAATTGTGTGCTGCTTACTTACATTTCCAACCTTGATAAAATTACTTCTGTACACTTTGTAATTGCAAGCTGACACACTGACTGGAGGAGAGTCTGCATTGCTATTGTGTTTTCCTTCTCCCCATCAGTAATCATTCACAATTGCAATTTATTATCAACAAACACTGAGTGCCTGCACTATGTTTACATTAGATACACAGAGCCAAGTATTTGGGATTCAGCAATCTAATGAGTTCACACCTCATTTGTATATTCACCATGCTAACAGCCCTGAATCTAGACCATAAAAAGGTAACTGTTTAGCTAGGGAACCTGAAGGGGAGGAGACTTTTTTATGTGGAGAACACAAAAGAGGCTATTACTTTGTGCTATATCTGCACAGAAAACTATTGAAATTCAGAATGTATGCTTGCATTTTTCAGGTATACAATGCAGATGCTGAAATGTCTTTAAGAAAAATCAGTTTTATATTTATATATTTATTAATTAGCAAATGCTATTGTTATCTGTATGTATTACTTAGAACTGATGGCATGGATATGTTTGTCAGGGCATTTCACATGTATACAGGACTGGCAATAGCTTAAAATGGAATGTTCTGTGTTAAATCTGTACACATGTTTCAGGGAAAGTTCATTTAATAGCACTTTTAGCATTTCACTGATGGTTTATTAGCAAAATGTCACTGAACCACCTGCTAGAATCCATACAGAAAATGACCAGAACCAGTTCACAACTGTTGTATTACAGGAATTAAGTGCTTTCATATGTACATAACATACACTTCTTCAGAATAAAAAACATTCAGAAAAAGTCAGTTTAAATAACCCACCAATAAAATCACATGGCCCATCAACGCACCTACCATTTCTAATCTTAAAGGCTACTTACTCATATAATAAAATGCATAAAAGTCTATACAAATATATACTAAGAAAAAAACCTAACCTGATGTTTTCCTAATATGTACTACATAATAACAAATTAAATATAGTGGGACATAAGTCTAAGAACACAAGCTATGGATAAAGACTCATTCAAACCTGTGGGTGAGGTTGCATTTAATTTCAGTTGCCAATGTAGCTCCCTCCATGCTACCATGTCACCCCATGGTCTCCCCAGTAAATTCAGCTTTATGGTGTCGATACCAAAAAATAAAGAAACATGGTCTGAATGCTTTTCTATATGACAATACAATGCATTAGTAGTTCTCCTCTGCTTGATGTCATAAATATGTTCATAAATGCATTCTTCAAAAATATGAATGGTTTTCCCAACATAAAAACTTGGGCACATTTTACATAAAGCCACATAAATCACTCCCATTGATTTACAGTTGCAAAAAAAGTGTGTCCTTACTTTCATACCATTAATAAGCACCTCATGTTTCTCTAAAATGTACTGGAACAAATTGCACGCACCACATTTATAAGTACCCCAAGTCCTTTCACTAATGGTAGTATATATCTTGTCATCTGATTCTAACATGTTTTTGATGCATTTAGCTTTTCTATTAACAAATACTGGTTTGGTTCCCAAAATGTCAGATATCCCTTCAAATGCTTGAAAAAAAAAGCCAGTTCTGGTTAATATTCTTCAGTGAAAGTGGTAATGAATGAACAATTATACCAAACATTTGTTTCTCTCTGATAAACCAAAGTTTTGTTATCTAGCAAAATGGGAATCACCTCCTTCAGCTGTCTCTTCAGAAGGACTTCCCTCCATATTAAATCAACTAAATACGGGGGGTAAACCATAGTTGTAAACATCCCTTTCAAATTTACACATTCTTTGAAAAACATTTCACTAGAAATAATACGGGCTAACCTTTTATATTGCCCCTTAATGAATTCCCTTTTTTGGTGCATAGGTTCATAGGTAGGTACTAGGTTATCTGCCTGAAGGCATTTATAAGCCTAGCCGGAATGTGTTGGCTTTTTCCACCCCCTTAGATTAGTTCCCTGTGAATCTGTCCAGCAGAGCCATTGAAGTGATCCCTGTTTACCATCCACTCATCAAGGTTTCTCTTGAAGAGGGTTAGCGAGGAGCTCTGCCTAATGTAGACTGGAATCTTGTTCCAGAGCATGGAAAGTCACTGGGACAGGAATCTATCCCTCCAGCACGTCCTATTTATTGTTGTGGTGAGGTTTAGATCCCTGGAATGTGTGGCATGAGGGGATATATGGTTTTCTTTAGATGGAGCATTTCCATCAATTCTGGGTTGGACATGGCCTTGTATGTCAGGCAGAGATCACCTCTGAGTAGGCGGTATGCAACCAAGTACAGTTGGAGTTTCTTCAATCGAGCTGCATAAGGCATCTGCTTGAAGCCAGTGATCCTATTGGTGAGGTACTTCTGTGGTCTTTCCAATTGTTGCAGGTGTCTTATAAGGTACATCCCAAATGGGGCACTGTACTCTATGATGGGTCTGATGAGTGATGCATAGAGGGGCCCAATGACCTCTTTAGATCTGGATGCAAACCCTTTTGTGATTAGGTGGGCCACATAGAAGGATTTTCTAACCACTTTGGCAATGTTATTATCAAAAGAGAGTTTACTAACTACTTGGGTCCCCAGATCCCTTATTATGTTTTCCGTATTTAGGGGGCTACCACCTATGTGATAGTTTGAGTGTACTTTGTTTTTGCCAAAGGGGATGACTATGCCCTTTTTGGCATTTAGCTTGAGGCCATGGTTTTGGCACCAGGTATCTGTCTCAGTGAGACCATTTTGGAGGATGTCTGTGTCAGCCAGAGAGTCAATTATAGCCCCTAGTTTGCAGTCATCTGCAAACTTGGTCAGCCATAGTCCTCCTGTGCTTGCCTGTACCTCTGAGACGTATATGCCGAACAGGAGGGTTCCTAGGACTGAGCCTTGGGGAATGCCACTTGTAACCAGTTTAGCGTCAGACCTAGCTCCCACAACTCTTACCATATGGGCTCTGTCCGTGAGCCAGTTGGCAACCCATCTCATGACATAGGAGTTTATGTTCAGGCTGGTGAGCCTGTCTATAATACCTGAGTGGGGAATGGTGTCAAAGGCCTTTGCGAGGTCTAGGTATGCTGTGTGGACCACCTTTCCCTCATATATAGCCTTGTTAACTGTCTCAAAGAAGTCCATCAGATTTAGGAAGCATGATCTACCCTTAACAAAGCTGAACTGGGTAGGGTCCAGTGTTTGGACATTCCCAATGTCTCTGTTAATGAGATCCATGATGATGCACTCCATAGCTTTATAGACCAAGCTAGTCAGGCTTATCGGGAGATAGTTCCCAGGGTCCACCTTTGCAGAGCGGAATAACCATTGCTGTGTGCCACTCTGTGGGCACATAGCCTGTGGAGAGGCTGAGTTTAAACAGTGTGTTTAGGTGAGGGGTTAGTTCATCTTTGAACTCATGTAGGACACAGCATGGGACACCATCCAGTCTCACTGATGCTGTGTTTTTGGCTTTGGAGAGGACTGTTTTAACCTGAGTGTCTGTGATTTCAAGGGCACTACATTCTTCTGGTATAGTTATGAGCCCTTTTGGGGGTGAGAGGGGGGTGAAGTTTGCACTGAACCTGTCTGCCAGAATGTTGGCTATACCAGTTGGTTCAGTTTATTTTGTGCCATTCTCCACTAACTCCGAGCAGATCTGGGAATTGCCACTTAGATTCTTGACATAGCTAAAGAATGCCTTATGGTTATCTTTGGAGTCCATGGCAATTTTTCTTTTGAAGCTAGCAGGGATGTCTTCCCTTCTTGGGATTTTACTCTTTTCTTTACTAGTTTCTGCCTTTTATTGTATAGTTTGTTTATGGCAGGGGTCCACCAGACTGTTTTCCTTTTCTGGGAGGAGTTAGTCTTGGTTTTGTTTGGGATAGCACGGTCCATGGATTCTTGTAGGTGCCCGTAGAGTGCATTAGTAAAGGATTTTGCAACTTGGACAGCATTATCCTTTAGCATGGGGGCTTTGAAAATTCCCATCTCCGTCTTAAGTAACATGAAGTTGCTTTTGAAAAGTTTTTCACAGTGGTTTCTTTGACCGGGGGTTGTGGCGGAATGTGGATATCCAGAGTGATTTGTTCATGGTCAGATAAAACCAACAAGGGCTTGACGTCTGGTGTGGAACACCGGTCGCCCGTGTTGGTGATGACCAGGTCCAATATGTTGTCACCTCTGGTGGGGGTGTTGACCAGTTGATTCAGGGCATTTGAGGTTATAAATTCTAGGAAATGTTGGGCAAGGGAGTTTGTACTTGAGTAGTCCTCCCAGTTAATGTTTGGGTAATTGAAATCACCCAATATCAGGGTGTTTGGCAGGACCTTTATGTTTCCCAGTGTTTCCAGGAATGTGGAGTGGGGGTCTGGGACATAGTGGGTGATCTGTAGCAAGCTATAATTTGAATAGTAGTTTTGCTCATTGTTAGTTACACGTGGATGATCTCTGCAGCATTGTGCTGTGCCACTAACCTGGAGGTGTGGGTATCCTTGATGAATATGGATACTCCCCCACCTTTTGTATTTCAGTCCGGGTTTTGTGGCCGAAATGTATGGTATGAGTTGTAGCCTGGTAGTGCTGGGGTGCTCATTGGAGCCTTAAACCAGGTTTCTGTTACTGCACATATATCGATTTTCTCCATACTGAGGAGTGCCTCGAGTGCGTGCATTTTGAGATTTAGACTTCTGGCATTGAGTAGCATTACCCTCAGTTTTTTGTTACTTGTGCTATTTATGGTAGTGGATTTGCCTTTTGAGCCTTGCCTAAAAAAGGCACTATGGGGGTGACAAGAGCCTTGGCCAGTATTCGAAAGCCTAAGGGTGACAGGTGCAAGCTGTCTCTAGAGAAGCAGAGTGGCTTGTCGAACATGCCACCCCAGGCTGACAGACACTAGATCTTCTTTGAGTGTCACCAGAAGCTTAGCCAATTGTTGAAATTGATAATTGTTTCTCTATATCATTATATCTTTCTTGGTGAGGGCAGGATGCTACTCAGGGTCAGGGTCATACCGGCCTGGGCTATGTGATCAGAGAGCTCCTCCATGTTTCTTTTCATGTAGTCCAGGGAGGTATGGTTCAGGTCATTCACACCAACATGGGCAATGACAGAGTCATATTTGTACTTGTTCTGGAGTGACCTGAGTGCTTGTGTTATGTGGCAGATCCTGGCACCCGACAGGCAGTTAACAGTAACGTTCTCCTTGTTCAGCCTAGTGAGTGGGACGCCAGTGTGCCTGACTATATAGTCACCTATTACTTGTGTGCTGGGTATGTTATTTTGCCTTAAGGGCTGTGATTGCATGGCACACTGGTTTTGTGAAGTATGTGTTTCATGGTTTGTGTTGGGGGGGGGGGTTGAGGTTGCTTGGATGCCTGCTTTGGAGGTCTCTGTTGCTTTTGCAGATTTTTATTTAGGGCCTCCAAGTATGTTTTTGTGTTTTTATGTGTGTTTTTTGCCGGTGTTGGTTTCGTAGGTCTATGTGAGACTGGTGGTGTGATGCAAGTAATTCCATTCTCCTCTTGACTGCCTGGTCCAGTCTTGGGTTGAGAGAGCTTAGCCTCCAGTTTGGCTGTATAATTGCATCTCTTGCATGTATTAGTGTTTGGTGGAAGGAGGAGAAGGTTGTCTGTGTACATGAGGCAATTGTAGCATTGCCTCGAAATACCCAGATTCACCAGTTGGACCGGAGAGTACACCTGAAACTGCCCTTTGGACATGCCTGGATAGGTACAGTGAACTGCTTTACTGATTGGCTAGTAAGGTCGAATAGAGAGCCTTGTCCTTCTCTAGAGTATGGGGGGGGGGGGGATCTAGTGCTAAGTTTTAATAGTGCTTGCTATAAATTTTGAGTAAGTGCCGGGATGAGAAGTGAATGGTTTGAGTGCTTAAGTTGAATGTTTGTCTAGTTCTAAGGGAAAAATTGAAGAGTAGACTTTGTGGAGCCGGTAATAGTTATATCCTAGCTAACTTGTTTCTGATAACTTGTTGCAGTTAAACTCTTTTTTCTAGAGGCTCCTTTAGCTGTTTAAAACTTTCATCTAAGGGCTCACTGCTGCTTTTCAGCTGTGAGAAACATTTCTGCAGTTTGTTTCTAAGTAGTGGGGATATTTGTAACATTTCCATATTCAGGCTTGTATCTGGGCCTAGTGTTTGTGGAGGCTGTGTGTCTGAGCACATATTCAGGGACATCTTGGTTTAGCCAAAGCCATCAGGCATTTCAGTGAGAGAGAATTGTTTGAGGTCATTGGCTGACTGAGGTCACCTGGACTACAGCTTAGACTAAGCACCTCATTGGTTCTTTTGAGATTTCTTTCTTCAAAGCTGTCTCAGGTTTCAACTTTCTGTTACCTAAGAAGTTCAGTTGTGAGTGTTCTGCCATTTTACACTGAGCTAATTGAAGGAAGGACACTGAGCAAACTCGGAGCTATAGTATATAACATTAATTATCCTGTTTTATGTTTATTTTGCTCTTTATTTCTTTAATATTTATAGCACTTTGTGTACTGTGTATTTTTCTAGCTAGTTTCACTGTGTGTGAGGTATTAACTGGAAATTGTCCACTTTTATTAAGCATCTGTTGGGTTGTTTGTTTCTGATAACTTGCTGCAGTTAAACTCTTTTTTTCTAGAGGTTCCTTTAGCTGTTTAAAACTTTCATTTAAAGGCTCACTGCTGCTTTTCAGCTTTGAGAAACATTTCTGCAGTTTGTTTCTAAGTAGTGGGGATATTTGTAGCATTTCCATATTCAGGCTTGTATTTGGGCCTAGTGTTTGTGGAGGCTGTGTGTCTGGGCACATATTCAGGGACATCTTGGTTTAGCCAAAGCCATCAGTTTATTTCAGTGAGAGAGAATTTTTTTGAGGTCATTGGCTGACTGAGGTCACCTGGACTACAGCTTACACTAAGCACCTCATTGGTTCTTTTGAGATTTCTCTCTTAAAAGCTGTCTCAGGTTTCAAATTCTGTTATCTAAGAAGTTCAGTTGTGAGTGTTCAGCCATTTCACACTGAGCTAATCGAAGGAAGGACACTGAGCAAACTCGGAGCTATAATATATAACATTAAGTATCCTGTTTATTGGTTATTTTGTTCTTTATTTCTTTGTTATTTATAGCACTTTGTGAACTGTGTATTTTTCTAGCTAGTCTCACTGTGTGTGAGGTATTAATAGGAAATTGTCCACTTTTATTAAGCATCTGTTGGGTTGTTTGTTTCTGATAACTTGTTGCAGTTAAACTCTTTTTTCTAGAGGCTCCTTTAGCTGTTTAAAACTTTCATTTAAAGGCTCACTGCTGCTTTTCAGCTGTGAGAAACATTTCTGCAGTTTGTTTCCCACCCTCCCTCCTTATTGGTATAGTGTTTTTATAGTTGGTGGCTTTGCAGTTGCCCACCCCGAGTGTAAATTTGATCTGGGACCCTCCTCCCAGTCAAGTGTCATTACCTCATTCTACCCAGTACAGGGAGAACATTTGAGAAGGCCAATCAGCTGAGTTTCTGAAAAAAAAAAAAAAAAAAAAAAAAAACTTTTTCAAAGCTTGTTTCCTGCCTTTCCTGTGGGAAGTCTAGCCTGGATAAAGATTTGCTGTGTTCAGGACTATTTGTAGGCTTCTAGGGCCCAAGCCTTTCTGTGTTGGAGGGAAGCCTTCTAGCTTAATTTTGTTTCTTAGAACTAGCCAGTTTTTTGTTTCAGCACTTGTTCAGAACTTATTGTAAGCACTAAATAAGCTACAAATTATGACAGTACTCAACTTTCCTCACTGTCTAGAGGGAAAACAGTTTCTAGTACTTAACAAATAAGCACCTATCCAGGCATGTCTAAGGGTCAGCCCCCGGTGTTTTCTCCTGTCTACCTGATGAATCTGGGCATCTTGGGGCAATGCAGTAATTGCCTCATGTACACAGACAACCCTCTCCTCCTACCACCCAACACTACAACCTGTGAGAGATGCACTTATATAGCCAAACTGGAAGCAAAGCTCTCTTCACCCAATACTGGACTAGACAGTCAAGAGGAGAAGGTAAACACTTGCACCACACCACACTCAGCACATAGTCGCTCAAAACCTACACCACCAAAACACACACATAGAAACACAAAACACAGACCTACATTCGTAGAGGCTCTCAGTAAAAACCTGCCCAAGCAACAGGGACCTCCAAAGCAGAAACACAAGCAACCCCCACCCCCCAAAACAACCCAAATGACACATAGCCCACAAACTCAGTGTGCCACTCAACCACAGCCCATAAGGCATAACAACGTACCCAACACTCTAGTCATAGGTGACTCTATAGTCAGGCACACTGATGTTCCACTCACCAGGCTAAACAAGGAGAAAGATACTGAGAGCTGCCTGTCGGGTGCCAGGATCCGCCACATAACGCATGCACTCAGGTCACTCCACAACAAGTACAAATATGACTCTGTCATTGTCCATGTTGGTGTGAATGATCTGAGAAATACCTACTTGGACAACATGAAAAGGGACATGGAGGAGCTGTCCGATCTTGTAGCCCAGGCAGGTATGACCCTAGCCCTGAGTAGCATCCTGCATTCACCCAGAATGATACCACAGTACAAGGACAAAATGATTGACTTCAACAATTGGCTAAGCTTCTGGTGTCATTCTAAGGGGATTCAGTATCTGTCTGCCTGGGATAACATGATTGACAAGCCATGATGCTTTGCCAGAGATGGCCTGCACCTGTCGCCCCTGGGATTCAGGATACTGGCTAAGGCTCTAGCCACCCCATATAGTGCCTTTTTTAGGCAAGGTTAAAATGACAAATTGCATCAGAGATTATCCAAGTGCAACTAACTCTTGGCAAGACCGCATACCAAATTGTAGCTTGCTACAGATCCCCCACCATGCCCCAGGATTCCCACTCCTCATTTCTTAATACACTGGAAAATATTAGGGTACAACCTAACACCCTAATAATGGGCGATTTAAACTACCCTACCATTAACTGGGAAAACTACTCATGTACCAACTCTTGTGCTCAACGTTTTCTGGAATTCATAAATTCCAATGCTATGGATCAACTTATCCACACCCCCACCAGGGGCAGCAATATCCTAGACCTGGTTATTACCAACATGGGCAACTGGTGCTCCACAACAGAGGTCAATTCGTCGTTGGTCAGATCCGACCATAAGCTAATCACCCTAGACATGCAAATCCCTCCCCCACCCCCCATTAGGGAAACCACAGTAAACAAATTCTCCAAAGCCAACTTCACGCTACTTAAGACAGAAGTGGCAAACTTCACGACACCCATGCTGACGGACAATAGAGGTATGTCTGCTGAATCCTACACAAATGCACTTTATAAGCACTTACATGAGTGCATGGATCGTGCAATCCCTAACAAAACCAAGATGCTATCCTCCAAAAAAAGGAAGCCAATCTGGTGGTCCCCTGCCATAAACAAACTCTACAACAGAAGAAAGAAACTGTTGCAAAAAATGAGTAAAATCCCATGATTGGAGAAACTCCCTGGTCGGCTTCAGTAAGAAGCTGAGATCCCTCATAAAATCCTCCAAAGCTAGTTATGAAAACAAAATCACCACTGACTCTAAAGACAACCACAAAGCATTCTATAGCTATGTCAAGAATCTCAATGGCAACACTCAGATCTGCTCTGAGTTACAGCACAATGGCACTAAATATACAGAACCAACGGATATTGCCAACATCCTGGCAGATAGGTTCAGTGCCAACTTTACCCCTCTGTCATTCCCTAAAGGGCCCATCTCTATACCAGAATAATGCAAAGTTCCTGTAATCATGGCTGCACAGGTAAAAAACACACTATCCAAAGCCAAGAACACAGCATCCATGGGAACTGACGACATCCCAGGCTGTGTTCTACATGGACTACAGAATGAAGTAGCACCCCACCTAAGTACCATGTTCAATCATAGCCTTACCTCAAGCTATGTGCCCACTGAATGGTGCGCAGTAACAGTTATACCACTCCACAAAGGGGGAGCCAAATAGACCCCGGAAACTACCACCCCATTAGCCTAACGAGTCTGGTCTGAAAGGCTATGGAGTGTATCATCATGGAACTTATAAACAATGACATTGGTAATCTCCAAACTCAGGACCCCACCCAGTTCGGGTTTGTAAAAGGCAGATCGTGTCTCCTAAACCTGATAGACTTCATTGAAGCAGTCACCAAAGCCATAGATGAGGGTAAGGTGGTTCACACAGCCTATCTAGATCTCACCAAGGCTTTTGACACCATCCCCCACTCTGGAATTATAGATAAACTCACTAAACTAGGTATAAATCCCCAACTATGGAATTATAGCTAAACTCACTAAACTAGGTATAAATCCCTATGTCACAAGATGGGTTGTCAACTGGCTCACTGACAGAACCCACACTGTGAAAGTAGCAGACTCCAAATCCAGCTTCAGACCAGTGACAAGTGGAGTACCACAGGGTTCAGTCCTGGATCCTCTCTTGTTTGGTATCTACTTCTGTGAAGTACAGGCCAACACAGAAGGTCTTTGGCTAATGAAGTTCGCAGATGACTGCAAACAAGGAGCCATAATCAAAACTCCAAAAGATGTGGACATCCTACAAAAGGGCCTTGCTTAGACAGATGCCTGGTGTCAAAGCCATGGCCTCAAGCTCAATGCCAAAAAGTGCATTGTCATTCCTTTTGGTAAAAACTCAGTACCCATGATCTATCACATAGGTGGTAGTCTACTTAACACCGAAAGTGTGATAAGAGACCTTGGGACACAGGTGGACAGTAGTCTCTCCTTTGATAATCACATCACCACAGTAGTCAGGAAATCCTTCTATGTGGCACACCTCATCACAAAAGGTTTCTCATCCAGGAAAAAAGAGGTCATTGTTCCCCTCTACTCGTCACTCATTAGACCCATTATAGAGTACAATGCCCCTTTTGGTATGTACCTCACAAGACATCTACAACAACTGGAAAGGCCACAGAAATACCTCACAAAGAGGATTGCTGGCTTCAAAGAGATGCCCTATGCAGACCGTCTCAAAAAACTGCAGCTTTACTCCGTTGCATATCGCCTAGTCAGAGGCGATCTCTGCCTAAAACAAAGCTATGTCAAACTCAGAGCTTTTAGACATGCTCCACTTAAAGAAATCCCAATCCCTACAAGCTACACGCTCTAGAGACCTAACCCTCATCACCACAATAAACAGAACATGCTGGAGGGATAGATTCCTGTCCCAGAGACTTCCCATACTCTGGAACAAACTACCTATCTATATCAAACAAAGCTCCTCATTAGCACTGTTCAAGAAAAATCATGATGATTGGATGGGAGATAGGAAATTCACCCCGGGGATCACTTCTGTGGCTCTACTCAACAGTGGCACAGGAAAATAATTTTCTTGGGTGGCGAAAGCCAGGGTACCTTTGGCTAGGCTTATATAGGCCCTAGGTCCAATAGCCTAGTACCTACCTATGAACCTATGAACCTATGAACTGGCATGCAAAACCACGCAAATGCAGGTTTTATAGCAGGGAAATGAAAGAGTTAAAACTTAGCCCAAAATGGCCAATAAACTATTAATTTCTGGGCTGAAACAGACATGCTCCACCTAAAGAAATCCCAATCCCTCCAAGCTACACGCTCTAGGGACCTATATCTTGTCACCACAATAAACAGGCCATGCTGGAGGGATAGATTCCTGTCCCAGAGACTTCCCATACTCTGGAACAGGTTACCCATCTATGTCAAGCAAAGTTCTTCATTAGCACTCTTCAAGAAAAGTCTTGATGAGTGGAAGGGAAATATGAAATACACCCCGGGGATCACTTCTGTGTCTCTGCTCAACATTGGCACAAGAAAATAACTTTCTTGGGTGGCATAAGCCAGGGAACCTTGTTGGCTAGGCTTACATAGGCCCTTGGGCCGATAGCCTAGTACCTACCTATGAACCTATGAACCTATGAAACCATCCCTCCAGGGACAGATAGGCTGCTCAAAGCTCCCTCTCTCACAGTGAACAGAGTAACTTGGTTCTATCCAAGTAAGGTATGGGCAAACACAGAAACTTGTAACACAGCCCTGAATTCAGCACTAACCTGAAAACTGGACTATACTAGCTTAGAAAGATGGGAAAACAAGTAGATATATATATATATATATATATATTCAGAAAATAAAGCAGATACAATCAAAAAACACTTTAAATGCACAGAAATGGCTATCACACTTGAGTGTGTAGCCTACAACAGTTGAACAGGTAATTTAAACACAAAAATGACTTTGTTAAAGTGCAGGTAGTAAAATAAGTACAATATGTAGCTGAAACAAGCTTTTTAAATCACAGAAACTCTAGAAAATTGGTGTTTTAGGCGGAATTAACTAAAGGCAGCAAGAAAATGCAGAAAAATGATACTTAATTACCCAAAGTCTCTCTTTTGTCTCTCTGCTGCTGTAGAACTCTGCAGGGCACCAGGCAAGACCTTGCTGAGCTATATACTAGCCCAAAAACCTTGCAATTGTGGGTTATATATCAGGGAAATGAAAGAGATAGAAATTAGCCCAACATGGCCAATAATCTACTGATTTCTGGGCTGAAACCACTCCTCCAGGGACAGATAGGCTGCTCAAAGCTCCCTCTCTCACAGTGAACAGAGAAATTTCCTTCTATCCAGGTAAGGTATGGGCAAACACAGAAACTTGTAACACAGCCCTGAATTCAGCACTAACCTGAAAACTGGACTATACTTGCTTAGAAAGGCAGGAAAACAAATGTTTTTTTTGTGTTTTTGTTTTTTTTTTCAGGAAATAAAGCAGATACAATAAAAAAAAACTTTAAATGCACAGAAATGGCTATCACACTTGAGTGTGTAGCCTGCAACAGTTAAACATGTAATTTAAACACAAAAAATGACTTTGTTAAAGTGCAGGCAGTGAAATAAGTACGATATGTAGCTGAAACAAGCTTTTGAAATCACAGAAACTCTAGAAAATCAGCATTTTAGGTGGAATTAGCTAAAGGCAGCAAGAAAATGTAGAAAAATGATACTTAATCACTACAGTCTCTCTTTTGTCTCTCTGTTGCTGTAGAACTCTGCAGAGCACCAGGCAGGAGCTTGCTGAGCTGTATACTAGCATCAGGTGACTACTATAGTGCAAAAGGCTATTAGAGTATGTTGCTTTCCTAAACACTGTGCTCTGTATACTTTTATCCATATCATCCTTGTAAATAAACATGTCCAAATAATTAATACTTACTGTACTATAATGGTATGTAAACTTTAAGCAAGAGTTAGTGGAATGTAAATATTCCAAAAATCTATCAGTGTCTACTTTACTAGCATCGCAAGCAATACAAATGTCATCCAAAAACCTCACATATAAATAAGGTGGAACATTTTTGTTGTTAAGTATAAACTGCTTTTCCCATTGAAGTAATACTATGTTCGCATAAACTGGAGCGCAGCTTGCCCTCATAGCAACCCCTCTTTTTTGTTGAAAAACTTGCCGATCCAGATGAATAAAATTATATTTCAAAACCAAATCTAACAAGGCATCTAGCACATTAATTTCATTAGCATTGAAATGACCAGATTTGTGAATAAAATCATGAAACATTTCTTTACCAACATCTTGTGGGATAACATTAAATACATTTACTATATCTATAGTAACAAACACTAAACTTGTACTGTATTTAATTTTTCTCAATTTTTCCAAAAACTCCCAAGAATCTTATCAGCTGACCAGATGCTTTGCTCCTTTGCTATTGCTAAACTATAGAACACTCTCCTATCATCAATCAGGACCACTAGCAATACAATTAGCTTACAAAAAACTGAAACAGCATATTTCCTCTTTATGGCAATGTACATGCACTAATGCTACAACTCTAAACTCTCAAAACATGACTCCTTCTTCCTCCACTCATCTGCCCCTTAACTTCTCCTCTATTATAACCTTCAACCTACAAATGACTGTTTTTAATTATTTTGTTTCACTACAACTTCCTTAAGCTTCTATTGTGGAATACCTACTGAACTAAATATTGAAGGTACTGGCTTTAAATTGCTGACCTGATAAGTTGTTAATTTTCATGCTGACATACTTAGTTTGGTTAACTAAAACATAGTATTTATGTATAAGTCCATATTTGCTACTTTTAGAATCCTATATTGCACTGTAAGACATTTGTGAAGTCTATATGTTCCAAAGACTTGTGTTATTTTACTGTTACTATTGTATTGTAAATTACTGTTCTTGTGGAGCTTTTCTCCACTGGCCACCACTGAAATTAGGCTCATCTCTGCCCAGTGGATTTTCCCAGCAAACAAATTTAAATAAATTAATAAATAAATATACAATTATTTTATCTGAAGTAAAGTATACAGCCTAACAATACACAATATATCTACAGATTGCGGAAAGTAATCCTAGAAATGTGCATATATTACACATATACGTGTTCCAATTATACAGATTAGAGTTACCTGCAGGGCATTTATGCCACTTGTATAGCGTTTAATTTAATGCCAATATTATTAAAGAAAATGCAGTACTGTATAGTTGTTACTCATGGTATTTGAAGCCAGAAACTCTAACTACAATATTATATTTGACTCCTAAAGTCAGTGTGAGCTACAGACTAATGCAGGCATACTTGCTGTTACAGTTAGGCTATACATACTCAATTTGCTACAACTGTGTAAAAAAAATAAAATTATATCAATAACTTTTAAAGATGTGATAATATTTCTCTTGTGCTGCATAGATACCCCTTGCTTCCCTCAATCCGTTCAAGCAACATGAGCCTGTCTATTGAACTCTATGTTGGCATTAGCTGGGGAAAGAACAGAAAGCCACATAGTTATTCTTACATGATTTATTTTGGATGTAGTACACTGAGTGATCACATAACCATTTATGACAATTGCTTGCAAAAATGCAACTCTGTCTTACCTCTCTGTGCGTTTTGCTTATTCTTGTCTTATCTGACAAGTAATCTGAGACATGCAGTCCGTAAGGAATTCTATATCCTTGTCCTTAAAATGTGTAAGAATACTGCATGGCAATAATACACAATTGTCAATAAATGAGGGGGAGGCTGGATGTTAATGAAGAGAATGTTTGAATTGTGTGCTGCTTACTTACATTTCCATCCTTGATAAAATCACTTCTGTACACTTTGTAAGTGCAACCTGACACACTCACCAGAGGACAGTCTGCATTGCTATTGTGTTTTCCTTCTTCCCACTAGTAATCATTCACAATTGCAATCTATTATCAGTAAACACTGAGTGTCTGCACCATGTTTACATTAGCTACACAGAGCCAAGTATTTGGGATTCAGCAATTCGAATAAGTTCACACCTCATTTGCATATTCACCATGTTAACATCCCTGAATCTAGACAATAATAAGGCAACTGTGTAGCTACAGAACCTAAAGGTGAGGAGACTTTTTTATGTGTAGAACACAAAAGAGGCTATTACTTTTTGCTATATCTGCACAGAAAACTACTGAACTTCAGAAGCTATGCTTGCATTTTTCAGGTATACAATGCAGATGCTGAAATGTCTTTAAGAAAAATCTGTTTCATATTTATATATTTATTAATTAGCAAATGCTATTGTTATCTGTATGTATTACTTAGAACTGATGGCATGGGCATGTTTGTCAAGACATTTCACAGGGATACAGGACTGGCAATAGCTTAAAATGAAATGCTCTGTGTTAGATTTGTACACATTTCAGGGAAAGTTCATTTGATAGCACTATTAACATTTCACTGATGGTTTATTAGCAAAATGATACTGAACCAACTGCTGGAATTCAAACAGAAAATGACCAGAACCAGTTCACAACTGTTTTATTACAGGAATTAAGTGCTTTTGCGTGTATATAACATACACTTTTTCAGAATAAAAAACATTCACAAAAACTAATTTTAAATAACCCACCAATAAAATCGGATGACCAAACACACCTACCAATTCTAATCTTAAATGCTTCTTACTCATATAATAGAATGCATAAAAGTCTATACAAATATATACTAAGAAAAAACCCTAACCTGATCTTTCCCTAATATGTACTACATAATAACAAATTAAATAAGTGGGACATAAGCCAATTTTTGGCAGAATAGACAACGTAGTAACTGACATTCAAAAGAGAAAATGTAAAAAAACTTGACAGAGATAGAAGGGAATACCAGGAGGGGAAAACATACCCTCAGCCAATGGGTGTGTCAGAAGTGCAGAACCAAGACAACAGAGTTTCAGAAGGGAACCCCTCATTGGAATAAGCAGAGCATATAGAGAACCAAGAGGAAGGGGTGGTCCTTTTAGATGCAGCTCCTCCCAGGAAATCAGAGAGGCTCAGGAACCAGAACAGGAACCATTTTGGAAAAACAGCGGAATTTTCAGCAACAGAATCAGAACCAGCACACATGGAACAGTGGGTGAGTCAAAGGGAGACATGAGAAACAGAATTCATATTACCAGCATTCACAGAATTTTTAGATAACTTTGGAACAGCAAGTACTGTGCAGGAGGCGTTGCCCAACATTTTAACCAATGCCAATGGTGACTACAAAGTTTATAATTATACAGATAATACATTCAATAAAAATATAGTGAATCTGTAGAGTAAAGTGCTTACTTTTGTCCCTACAACACATGCTAGAACTGATACTTTAATGGTGGATTTAAAACTGTTCTTAAAAAAGCTTAATTTCAAACTGTTGTTTAATGGTGTCGACAACAATCGCATTAGTATTATTCTAAGAAGAAGTAACGTTTTTAACCCTGTGTTATCTGCACCCCTGGTTATTCTTGAGAAGCTATGTGAATTTAATTTCAGAAAATTGCTAAGGGGTAAAAATGTTCACATAAGTGAAACTAATTTGACTATTCCTGAACAACTCTTACTAGAAGAACATATGCAAAACAAAATGATTAGAGTCATGAAGCCGGATAAAGGGGGATGGATAGTTATTATAAACAAAGGGAATTATCTTAACAAAATGTTTGAACATGTACTAGATGAGGATTTTTATGAGCAAGTATCTTTGAATTTTTTTAAGTCATGTCATTCCAGAATTAGATTTATTTTGTTAGACATGTTGGAACAAGAAGAAATTTCTAGAGAAGTGTATGAATTCTTAGAAGTTAAATTCCCTGTGGTTCCCCACTTTTTGGGATCCCAAAAATACATAAATGTTTGTGGGATACTCCTATGAGACCTATTGTGAATGTTAGAACTTCTATCACTCACCCCATGGCTGTGTACACAGACAAAATGCAAAAAGGTTGGTATCTGTTTAACCCCATGTTATGAAATATTCTTGGGAGTTTTTGGAAAAAATGAAGAAAAATTAATACAGTACTAGTGTAGTGTTTGTTACTATAGATATAGTAAATTTATTTAATGTTATCCCACAAGATGTTGGAAAAGAAATGTTTCATGATTTTATTCATGAATCTGGCCATGTCAAATCTAACAAAATTAATGTGCTTGATGCATTGTTAGATATGGTTTTGAAATATAATTTTATTCATCTGGATGGGCAATTTTCTCAACAAAAAAGAGGGGTTGCTATGGGGGAAAGCTGCACCCCAGTGTATGCAAATGTGGTATTGCTTCAATGGAAAAAGCAGTTTATATTTAACAAAGAAAATGTTCCACCTTATTATTTATATGTGAGGTTTTTGGATGACATTTTTATTGCTTGGGATGCTAGTAAAGTAGACACTGATAGATTTTTGGAATATTTACATTCCACTACCTCTTACTTAAAGTTTACATAGGTTCATAGGTTCATAGGTTCATACTAGGCTATCTGCCCTGGGACAATTATAAGCCTAGCCCGATTCTGTATGGCTTATGCCACCCCTTGATTTGAGTATACTGTGCCCTTTTTAAGGTTTAGTCTACTGTGCCTCTGTCTAATAGTGACACAGGAGTAATCCCTGGGACAAACCTACGATCCCCCATCCACTTATCGAGATTCTTCTTGAAGAGATTCAGTGAAGTGGTCTGCCTCACATGAACTGGAATTCTATTCCAGAGCGAAGGGAGCCTCTGGGTTATGAACCTGTCCCTCCAGCAAGTTCTATTTATTTCTGTGCTGAGGTTCAAGTCCCTCGAGCGTGTGGCTCTAAGGGATTTAGATTTACTGAGGTGGAGCATGTCCATTAATTCTGGATTTGACATAGCTTTGTATGTCAGGCATAGATCGCCTCGAAGTAGGTGGTATGCAACTGAGTAGAGCTGGAGTTTTTTTAACCAAGCAGCATATGGCATCTGTTTGAGACCCTTGATCGTCTTGGTGAGATACTTTTGGGGTCTTTCTAATTGCTGCAGGTGTCTGGTAAGGTACATCCCAAAAGGGGCATTGTATTCTATGATGGGCCCGATGAGGGATGAATAAAGGGGCACGATTACCTCTCTTGATCTAGATGTGAAACACTTCGTGATGAGGTGGGCTATGTAGAAGGTCTTTCTAACCACTTTGGCAATGTGGTTTTCAAAGGAGAGATTGCTATCAACTTGGGTCCCCAGGTCCCTAATAACTTTCTCTGTACTTAATGGGTTTCTGCCTATGTGGTAATTTGTGGGCACATTGTTTTTGCCAAAGGGTATGACTATACATTTTTTGGTATTTAGCTTTAAACCATGGTGCTGGCACCAGTTATCTGTCTCTGTGAGACCTTTTTGAAGGATGTTTGTGTCAGCTGGAGAGTTGATTATGGCGCCCAGTTTGCAGTCGTCTGCGAACTTGGTGAGCCATAGTCCTCCCACGTTTGCCTGTACCTCGGAAAAGTATATACCGAACAAGAGTGGTCCCAGGACAGAACCCTGTGGGATGCCACTTGTGACCGGTTTCGAGTCTGACAAGGCTCCAGCAACTCTCACTCTGTGGATTCTGTCTTTGAGCCAGTTTGCGACCCATCTTGTGACATAGGGGTTTATATTTAAGCTGGATAGCTTATCTATGATGCCCGAGTGGGGTATTGTGTCAAATGCCTTTGCAAGGTCCAGATAGGCTGTGTGGACTACCTTCCCTTCATCTATAGCTTTGCTGACTGTTTCAAAGAAGTCAACCAGGTTCAAAAGGCAGGATCTGCCCTTGACAAAGCCGAACTGGGTAGGATCTAATGTCTGTAGGTCCCCAATGTCTTTCTTTATGAGCTCCATGATGATCCTCTCCATAGCCTTGCAGACTAAGCTAGTCAGGCTTATGGAGCAATAGTTTCCAGGGTCCGTAGAGGCTCCACCTTTGTGGAGTGGGACCACTGTTGCTGTACGCCATTCTGTGGGCACATATCCTGTAGTGAGGCTGAGATTGTATAGCTGTTTTATTTGAGGGATTAGTTCCTCTTGTAGTTCATGTAGGACGCAACCTGGGACGCCATCTGGTCCCATGGAAGCAGTGTTTTTTGCTTTGGAGAGGGCAGCCTTCACCTGAGCATCTGAGATGTTTGGGAGGCAGCCCTCTGCCGGGATAGATACTTGCTCTTTTGGGGGGGGGGTTTGCACTGAACCTGTCTGCCAGGATATTGGCGATGTCTGTGGGTTCAGTGTATTTTTTGTCGTTTAGAATCAACTCAGAACAAGTCTAGGAGTTGCATCCCAGGTTTCTAACATAACTGAAAAAAGCCTTATGATTGTCTTTGGTGTCCTGTGCAATTTTTCTCTCGAAGCTGGCCTTGGAGGATTTAATGAGGGATCGTAATTTTTTGCTAGTACTGATCAGAGATGCCTTCACTATTAGGGATTTTTCTCTATCATGTAGTAGCTTCCTCCTTCTGTTGTACAGTTTATTTATGGCAGGGGTCCACCAGACTGGACGCCTGCCTTTGGATGATTGGGTCTTGGTTTTGTTTGGGATAGCATGATCCATGCATTCCTGGAGATGTCCGTAGAATGCATTTATATAGGATTCTGCAGTTTGGGCCGTAGTTTCCACTGGCCCTGGGGCCTTGAAGGATTCCACTTCAGTTTTGAGAAGTGAGAAGTTTGCTTTTGAGAAGTTTTTCACTGTGGTTTTCTGGGCTGGGGTGGGGTCGGGATGTGGACATCCAGTGAAATTAATTTATGGTCTGATCTTACCAATGAGGGATATACTTCTGGTGTGGAGCATAGAGTCCCCATGTTGGTAATGATCAGGTCTAGTATGTTGTCCCCTCTTGTGGGAGTGGTGACTAGTTGTTCCATAGCATTTGAGTTTATAATTTCCAGGAATCTTTGGGCTAAGGTGCTGGGGCTTGAGTAGTGCTCCCAGTCAATGTTTGGGTAGTTGAAGTCGCCCAATATAATGGTGTTCAGAGAGATCTTCATGTTCTCCAATGTTTTCAGGAAAGCCGAGTGGGATTCCTGACTTTGAGAGGGTGGTCTGTAGGATGCTATAAACTGAAAAGCAGTCTTGCCCACTGTTAGTTGCACATGGATGGTCTCCGATACTTCGTGCAATGCCACTAACCTGGAGGTGTGGATATCCTTGATAAATATGGAAACTCCCCCTCCTTTTGTGGTTCGGTCTGGATTTTGGGGCCGAAAAGCATGATATGAGGTATAGCCTGGTAGTGCTGGGGTGCTCTCTGGAGCCTTGAGCCAGGTTTCTGTCACTGCACAGATATCGATGTTCTCCATACTGAGGAGAGCTTCGAGTGAGTGCATCTTGAGGTTAAGACTTCTGGCGTTTAGCAGCATTACCCTTAGTTTCTTGTTCCTTGTGCTGTCTATGGGGGTGGGTTTGACTTTTGAGCCTTGCCTAAAAAAGGCACTATGGGGGTGGCAAGAGCCTTTGCCAATATCCGAAAGCCCAGTGGTGACAGGTGCAAGCCGTCCCTAGCGAAGCAACGTGGCTTGTCGAGCATGTCATCCCAGGCTGACAGACACTGAATCCCCTTTGAATGACACCAAAATTTTAGCCAATTGTTAAAATCGATCATTTTTCTTTGTACTGTGGCATCATTCTAGGTGAGGGTAAGATGCTGCTCAAGGTCAGGGTCATACCAGCCTGGGCTACATGATCAGAGAGCTCCTCTATGTCTCTTTTCATGTAGTCCAGGGAGGTACGTCTCAGGTCATTCACACCAGCATGTACAATGACTGAGTCATATTTGTATTTGCTTTGGAGTGACCTGAGTGCTTGCATTATGTGTCGGATCCTAGCACCCGACAGGCAGCTCACCGTGACCTTCTCTTTATTCAGCCTGGTGAGCGGGACGTCAGTGTGTCTGACAATAGAGTCACCTATAACCAAGCCAGAAAATGCTCAAAATAGGCGGCTATGCAGAAAAACTTAGCAAATAAACAGAGGAAAAATACTTAAAATCTCAAAAGTGGCTCCTTTCTTCTCTCAGCATTTTCTCCTCTTGGTGGGTGCTTCACCAACAGCCAACAAGCCTGAAAAGATGACAAAACCACGAGGCTACCAGGTTTTAAGAGAGGAAGATGAAGGAGTTTTGGAATTGACCCAAAATGGCCAATAAAACTACAGTTTCAAGTCAGTAACCACTCCCACAGGGGCAGGCAGGCTGCTCAATGTTTTTCACTGCCACTGATCAACAGAGAGACTTCCCTTTAGCCCAAGCAAAAAATAGCCTCACAGAAACTTACAAACAATTCAAGAACAGCAAGCCTGTAACTGAACTTTTTTAAATCTCAGAAAAGTGGGAAAAAAGCAAGATTTTTTTTGTTTTTTCAGAGATAGCAGAGTTTCACAAGTATCAACAAGTTATAACAGTGCAGTAAATGACCCCACACAAGAGTGCTAGGCCAAAGACAGATAAAATGCAAGTTTTGAGAAAAAAAGATTTTAAAAATAAGTGCAAACAGGAAATTCAGTAAACAGCTCAACATAACATTATAGTACAGTAAGTATTAACTATTTGGACGTGTTTATTTGCAAGGATGATTTTTATAAATGTATACAGAGCACAGTGTTTAGGAAAGCACATACTCTAATACCCTTTTGCACTAGAGTAGTTGTCACCTGATGCACCAAAAAAGGGGAATCATTAAGGGGCAATATATAAGGTTAGCACGTATGATTTCTAGTGAAGAAATGTTTTTCAAAGAATATGTAAATTTGAAAAGGACTTTTACAGCTAGAGGTTACCCCCGGATTTAGTTGATTTAATGAGGAGGGAAGTCCTTCAGAAGAGACAGCAGAAGGAGGTGATTCCCATTTTGTTGGATAACAAAACTTGGTTTATCAGAGAAACAAATGGTGGGTATAACTGTTCATTCATTACTACGTTCACTGAACAATATTGTTACATTCGGAATATTAACCAAAATTAGCTTGGTTTTCAAGCATTTGAAGGGATATCTGACATTTTGGGAACCAAATCCATATTTGTCACTAGAAAAGCTAAATGCATCAAGAACATGTTAAAATCAGATCACAAAATATATACTACTATTAGTGAAAGGACTTGGGGTACTTATAAATGTGGTACCTGCAACTTGTGCCAATACATTTTAGAGAAACATGAGGTGCTTATTAATGGTATGTAAGTAAGGACACACTTTTTTGTAAATGTAAATCAATGGGAGTGATTTATGTGGCTTTATGTAAAATGTGCCCAAGTGTTTATGTTGGGAAAATCATTTGTAGTTTTAAAGAACGTATTTATGAACACATTTATGACATCAAGCAGAGGAGAACTACTAATGTATTGTACTGTCATATAGAAAAGCATTCAGACCATTTTTTTAAATTTTTTGGTATTGAGACCATACAGTGGAATTTACTGTGTGGACCATGGCATGACATGGCAGAATGGATGAGTCTTTATCCATAGCTTGTGCTCTAAGACTTATGTCCCACTTATTTAATTTGTTATTATGTAGTACATATTAGGGAAACATCAGGTTAGGTTTTTTTCTTAGTATATATTTGTATAGATTTTTATGCATTTTATTATATGAGTAAGTAGCCTTTAAGATTAGAAATGGTAGGTGTGTTGATGGGTCATGTGATTTTATTGATGGGTTATTTAAACAGGATTTTTGTTAATGGTTTTTATTCTGAAGAAGTGTATGTTATATACACACGAAAGTGCTTAATTCCTATAATAAAAGGGTTGTGAACTGGTTCTGGTCATTTTCTGTTTGGATTCCAGCAGTTGGTTCAGTGACATTTTGCTAATAAACCATCAGTGAAATGCTAAAAGTGCTATCAAATGAACTTTCCCAAGACATGTGTGCAGATTTAACACAGAACATTCCATTTTAAGCCATTGCCAGTCCTGTATACCTGTGAAATGAGCTGACAAACATGCCCATGCCATCAGTTCCAAGTAATAAATGCAGATAACAATAGCATTTGCTAATTAATAAATATATAAATATGAAACAGATTTTTCTTAAAGACATTTCAGCATCTGCATTGTATACCTGAAAAATGAAAGCATACCTTCTGAAGTTCAGTGGTTTTCTGTGCAGATATAGCACAAAGTAATAGCCTCTTTTGTGTTCTACACATAAAAAGTCTCCTCACTTTCAGGTTCCCTAGCTGCACAGTTGCCTTTTTATGGTCTAGATTCATAGACTCATAGATTATTACTAGGCTAACTGCCGTCATGGACCATTTTAAGCCTAGCCAATTACCCCCACTGTGAGAATCAAACCCTGTACCTTGTGTTTCTAAGGTAAACACCTTAACCATTACGCCATATTTCAGGGATGTTAGCATGGTGAATATGCAAATGATGTGTGAACTTAGAACTGCTGAATCCTAAATACTTGTCTCTCTATATCAAATGTAAACATAGTGCAGACACACACTCAGTGTTTGTTGATAACATATTGCAATTGTGAATTACTGATGGGGAGAAGGAAAACACAATAGCAATGCAGACTGTCATCCAGTGAGTGTGTCAGGTTACACTTACAAAGTGTACAGAAGTAATTTTATCAGGGTTGGAAATGTAAGTAAGTAGCACACAATTCACAGGTTCTGTTCATTAGCATCCAACCTCCCCCTCATTTATTGACAATTGTATATTATTGTAGTATAATATTCTTACACATTTTAAGGACAAGGATATATAATTCCTTACAGACTGCATCCCTCAGATTACTTGTCAGATAAGACAAGAATGAGCAACAAGCACAGAGAGGTAAGACAGAGTTGCATTTTTGCAAGCTATTGTCATAAATGGTTATGTGATCACTCAGTGTACTACATCCAAAATAAGTCATGTACAAATAACTGTTATGTGGTTTTCTGTTCTTTGCTCAGCTAATGCCAACATAGAGTTCAATAGACAGGCTCATGCTGCTCGGACAAATTGAGGGAAGCAAGTGGTATCTATGCAGCACAAGAGAAATATTATTGCATCTTTAAAAGTTATTGATAGATTTTTGGGTTTTTTACACAGTTGTAGCAAACTGAGTATGTATATCCTAACTGTAACAGCAAGTATGCATGCATTAGTCTGTAGCACACACCGACTGTAGGAGTCAAATATAAGATTGTAGTTAGAGTTTCTGGCTTCAAATACCATGAGTCACAACTATACAGTACTGCATTTTCTTTAATAATATTGACATTAAATTAAACTATACAAGTGGCATAAATGCCCTGCAGGTAACTCTAATCTGTATAACTGGAACATGCATATGTGCAATATATGCACATTTCAAGGACAATCTGTAGTTATAGTGTGTATTTGTTAGGATGTGTACTTTATTTCAGATAAAATAATTGTATAAGTATTTATTTATTTGCATATGTTTGCTGGGAAAATCCACTGGGCCGAGATGAGCCTATTTTCAGTGGAGGCCCATGGAGAAAAGCTCTACAAGAACAGTGATTTACAATACAATAGTAACAGTAAAATAACAAAAGTCTTTGGAACATATAGATTCCACAAATGTCTTACAGTGAAATATAGGATTCTAAAAGTAGCAAATATGGACTCATACATAGGTACTATGTCTTAGTTAACCAAACTATGTTAGCATGTCAGTAGCTTAGGTTCTAATAACAGTATGAAAATTAACAGCTTATCAGGTCAGCAATTTAAAGCCAGTAACTTCAATATTTAGTTCAGTAGATATTCCACAATAGAAGCTTAAGGGAGTTGTAGTGAAACAAAAGAATTAAAACAGTCATTTGCAGGTTGAAGGTTGTGATAGAGGAGAAGTTAAGACGCAGATGAGTGGAGGAAGAAGGAGTCGGTTTTGAAAGTTCAGAGTTGTAGCATTGGTGCATGCATATTGCCATAAAGAGGAAAGATGTTGTTTCATTTTTTTAAGCTAATTGTATTGCTAGTGTTCTTGATTGATGATGGGAGAGTGTTCTATAGTTTGGCAATAGTAAAGGAGCAAAGTATTTGGTCAGCTGATAAGTTTGCTTTTTTCAACTTTCAGGAGTAGCTGTTTTTCAGATCTGAATGTCTGTTTAGGTGGTATTGGTACATAGAGTGGTAAGGGCAGGGCAGTCTGCTGGTTTGAAGATAATCATGCTAATGCATTTTATGTCACATATGGTACTAATGTTATCTCTATTTTCCCTCCCACGCCAACCATTATCACTCTTTTTTTATTTTCTATTATATGTCATCAAAATGTCTCCATGTCATCCATGTGTACCAAATCACTAAATGCTACAGAGCAGAGTGAAATAGGACAGCCCCAGTGGATCAGACTACACCCATTCCACCAGTACCAGCACTGATGCCCACCATGTCTGGGAGCCAAGCTGGCAACACTGCATCTGCTGCTCCTGCAAAACCTGCACCCTCAGATAGTACTGTACCAGCAGCTAGTGCAGTGGTGGAGGTGGTGATTTTATCACCCGCCGGGAGATGTCAGGGTTGGTGCATAGGGTCATGCACCGCACCATTGGTATATGCCTATGCTGCATGGAGAGGCTGCTATCGCTCATGGTCTGTAGGGGAAGACATCATGCATGCCGCCAGTGTAATAAGCGGACAGTGATAGTGCAATGGGTGAGAATTTAATTCTCACTGTCTCCATGTTTGATGGGTATGAGCCTGTGTTGTCCCCTTCCTCACCGCAATTATAGTGTCCCCAAACGTTTGTGTCCCTCACCATCCCTGTCTCTTGTCTTGTTTGTCTTCTTTGTTTGCATTTGCTTCCTCACCTACCCAACTTATCTGACTCAGAAATGCCTACATCCCTCCCCCAGCATTCCTTTCAGTGTGACCTTCTAACTCTTTGTTTTAATTTCTTATTGAATTAAAAAAAAATGGGTACCTGTCCCACAAAATATATTGTCCCATGCATAGCTCTCCATTTTGCACACATGTCTTCTTGACACACTTGATTCAGTCCAATTGGCTATACAATATGATTACCTTGTTGTCGCCCCTCTATCTGGAGGTGACAGTCCAAATAAAGCTAATATTCTGCACATATTATAAGTTCAGTTTTTACTGTTGAAGAAATGGTTAGCTATGGTTTTTACCTCCCTCCCTCTGACACATTCCTGTAAAGCTTTCCCTTTGATCTTCTCCCTGCTTGCTCCCCATTTCACCATTTTCCTATCTATCCTATTTTAACACCTATAATCTGGTGAAAAAATAGAATCACTCACAGCACACATAAGTAGTAGAAAAAGCAGTGGATCCCTTCACTTTTTGGCCTCTATGCATGGAGTTTTGCATTGTGCACCTCAGCACAATGCCCCTTAAGTCCACTGCACTACATCAATATGCATTAGCACACACTGAATGTACTATAAAGAATAATGTCATTGCATTATTACTGATTATTTAAAAGTATTCGATACACCTGGATTTGAACCCAATATCATTTGGGCTCACAGAGAAATGTGTTAATGCATTTACACCTATTGCCACAGAGTCAGCTAAGCACCAGGTGTGTCATGGGTCTATATTAATTCATCAAAGGGGGTCTATATTAATTCATTGAAGGTTCACTTTAGAGAACCTTTCTTCATTTAACCATAACCAAACAGCATTCATTTCACCAAACATTCATATCAGCAAAAAAATGATGTAGGGGAAAGGAAGCTGTTGGCCAGCAGCACAGATTTGCCCCTTTCCCCACTGTAGTGCAATCTCAGAATTGACATATATAGTTGGGGGGTTTGGGGGTACATTCCCGCACATACGTGTGTATGGGTTCTAAACCCCCCACTTTGGTGGGTTGTACATACTGTGGTGTCTGTTCAGGTGTTGTTTTGGTCAAGTGCTTAGTTTCTCTGTTTAAATTTTTATTCAGTGAGAATGCTCACTAAAATGAACATTCAGTGGTTAAGGTTTAATGAAGAAATATAGATCAGTGTTTCATGCACTCAATATTAACTCTCAGAAATTTAGAAGTGCAGCTCACATTTGTGCACTGCTTAACGATGCATAAACAGGAAAAGTAATGGAAATCTCTATCTCATATGCACAACCCACTGCTTGCCTTAGCTATATGTCAATATTATCATGTATTACTGCTGTTCATTGTCCATTTACTCTTTATACCATAAAACTACATGTGGAAAGTTAACAAAATGAAGGGCCTATCTAACAATATGTCACATACCTACAATGCAGCCATGTGTTCCCTCCCCCATGTACTGCAACCCTGGTGTCTCCAGTACTTTTTCATAAATATATCAACTACACTATCTAAATTAATATCAAATGCTGTATAATATGTAATGCACGTCAATCTGGTAACATACAGAACTAGAACTACCTTCACAGTTGAACATGCCTACACATCCATCAACTGACCCTGGGAATTACCAATGGCCTAACCAGCCTTATCTGCAATGCTGTGGAAAGAATAATCATGGACCTTATCCACATAAGTGACCTTCAACACTCTTGACCCAACCCATTTTGTTTTTGTCAAGGGTAGATCTTGCTTATTAAACCTAGTGTACTTCTTTGATAATATTACTGAAGGTCTGGATTAGGTAAAACAGGACATACTGCCTATGTTGATTTAGCCAAGGCCTTTGATGCAATTCCCCATTCCAGTACCATAGAGAAATTGTCCCATCTGGAGACTAACTGATACATTAATAGATGGATAGCTAACTGGCTCACTGAGAGAATGTACACTGTCAAAGTTGGGGAATCCATCTCTACCAGTAGTTCAGTTACCATTGGAGTACCACAAGGATCTGTGCTGGGCCCTCTATTTTTGGAAACTATTTATCTCAAGTCCAGGTGAAGGTAGATGGCCTGTGGCTTACCAAGTTTGCAGAAGACTGTCAACTGAGCACAATCATATGGGGTCCCACCAACAATGTTACCATATTACAGAAAGGGCTGACATATACACATGACTGGTGCCAAACTCACGGACTAAAACTTAATGCAAGAAAATGCCTCACTGTCACCTTTGACAAAAAAGTAGTCCTGCTAATTATGATATACATAGCATCCCTCTAAACTCAAACTCAGTGGTGTAAGACTTGGGAACACATGTTGATAGCAATATAATCTTCAGTCACTATGCATTAATAGTGGTAAGACACATATTCTACATTACATCCAAGACCAGGGAGGTCATTGCTCCATTGTACTCAACTCTTATCAAACCACTAATTGAATACAATGCTCCCTTCTGTATGTACCTCACCAGACATTTACAGCAACTGGAGAGACCACAGAGGTTTCTGACCAAGAGAATCCAGGGCCTCCAAAATATGACATACATGGAATAACTGAAAGCTCTGTCACTGTACTCAGTGTCTTACTGGCTGCTGAGATACGACCTGTGCCTGGCCTACAGGAAGTCTTGTACCCTGTCCTAATGTAAATGCTGAACATCTACAAAACAATTGGGACAAGAATAACTTGCTTCCAGGAATCTCAATGTAGCCTGTGACATAAACAGTACATGCTGGAGAGACAGGTATATCTCCCATATATTGCCACTCCTCTGTAATAGGCTCCCACTGCATGTCAAGTGGTGCTCCTCAATGATCCTATTCAAGTGCAAATTTTACAACTGGATGGGTGACTGTAAATTCACTCCAGGGGTGGTACCTGTGTTCTTCATGGACAGTGGCAGTCGGTGCTGATCACAAAATCACTCTGCTAACAACAACCATCTAATTATGATCAATAAGGGTATTTGTTTTTTTACACAGCTAGGCTTGTAACAGCCCAAGGGCCATTATCCTAGTGAACCTGTGTAGGCCTCCCATCATTCTCTCTCCTACTTCCAGTGCTGATGTCATTGACTATAAGTTGTCCTGCAGCCTTGTAAAAGTCAGAATCGTGCCATTGCCCTTGCATAAATTACTGAGTTCTGTAGTCTGTGTACTTAGACAGGTAGGGGATTCTGTTCTTACTGCAGTCAACTGAGGATGTGTGTCTAGATGAAGAGCATAAGTGTGTATGATACAGTTACCACTCCAATCCCATGAATTGACAGTATTTTGACACTTGTACATGCATACATACTCATTTCATATAGGCCTCCCAACATATTCTCTCCATCATGCATTGCTGATGTCAGCCACTATAAGTTGTCCTGCAGCCTTGTAAAAGTCAGTCTTGTACTGGGGTGCTTGAGCAAATTACTGAGCTCCATAGTCTATGTACTTAGTTGCACAGGGGTTCTGTTCTCACTGCAGTCAGCTGGTGTTTGTGAGTGTGTGTGTGTGTGTGTGTGTGTGCGTGTGTGTGTGTGTGTGTGTGTGTGTGTGTGTGTGTGTGTGTGTGTGTGTGTGTGTGTGTGTGCACGTGCTTGACATTTCATAGAGCCTTTTGAACCAGCATGTGGGATGCAGTTATTGCTATATTCTGCTTACCAGACATTGCTGATGTGATCAGCTATGAAATGTCTGAGACTCTCCAAGTGAGACAAGCTGCGGTGCTTGTTTTAAATACAGAGTTATGTAATCTGTATATTTAGGTAGGGGTTCTATTCTCACTGCAATCAGATGGGGGGAGGTGTTTGTGCACTTGCTTGACATTACAGAGATCCTTTTTCACCATCATGTGGGACACTGCTATTACCATAGTCTTCTCACCAGACACTGCTGATGTCATCAGCTATATCTGATTTGTGGATGTGCACTATTTTCACCAGGACAGGGTGAGAGACTGGCCTGGAGGCCAGGCAAAAGTCATTGCACGTTTATGATACAGATTACAGTGACATGGCTTTCAGTCTATCCACATACATCATGGCATGGTTTGTAGGCCCTATGTATTCTTGGTGAGGAACCCCCTGTGGTCTCTCCAGCTGCTGCATATGTCTGAGATGTATGCAAAAGAGAGCATCTTACTCTATATTAGTGATCAGATGAGGTTCGAGTGCAGCGCTGTAATATAATCCTCAGATCTGAATATGATGGCATGACTTATGATGTGCACAACAAAGGCTATCAATACCAGTGTGGACACTTGCAGGTCGAAGTTCAGATTGCTATCTATGTGTGTCCCCAGTGCTTGCATCACTGGATTCAAAATAGTGTAAATGATGTCAATGCTGTAATTAGCAAGGAATTCCACTTTGCAAAAGGACAATATAAAGACACATTTTTGCATTTATTTGTAGACTGTGTGGCTTTGTCACCAACCATTTGTCTATGTAAGCCCCTACTGTAGTATGTTATCGATGCAGGTTGGCTCAATGATTGCACCCAGTATGCAAGGATCAATAAATATGGTAAGCCAAAGGCTGTATACTTTAGCTTGAACTGTCGAGAAATAGATTCAAAGAGTAAACAGCCAAGCGCAGATCCTTGGAGTACACCAGTCTTGACAGCTCTACTGTTACAGGCTGATTCACTAACTTTCACAGTATGTGTTCTGTCAGTGAGCCAACTGGTTACCCATCTAATGATGTAAGGTTTATTCCCCAGTTGGGGGAGTTTCTCAATGATACCTGCATGAGGAATTGTGTTTAAACCCTAGGCTAGATCAGGATAGCCAGTATGCACTGTCTTACTTTTATCCAGGCATATCACAAAGAATCTATGGGATGTGACAACATCACAGATTGCTTATCACATGACCCATCACATACACCTTTCTGACCTGGTTGAATTCACATTTCAACACACACTGTACACAGACTATGTTCCTGTAGAAGGGTGTACATCAACATCCATCCATCTGAGTTGGGGGGTACAGTATCTGATGCACGTATGTATAGACACATCCTGACTGTCCTCATCTGTGAGGTCTACATGACAGGCCATAATACCTCCATAGTCCACAGCCTTCATCACACCAATAACTGAGTACAATGCACCCTTCTTCATGTACCTCCTTATACATCTTCCAGGGATGTGTAACTGAAGTGTACCAGCTTTGTCACAGTGAGCTGTCACACATCTTATTGGCCATAACTAGATATTCTTTTTGTGGCATAAACATTACTATGTGATGGTGCGGAACCCCCATCAAGTTATTTCACCAGATGCATGTGTGCTACCTGTCCTGGTGATGCACCCAGTACATACATAGCTGCTTGACAACATTAATGGCATGGGTAAAATTCATGACAGTGTGGATTGTGCCATATGTATATGCCATGCACACCAGTCAGCTAGCCTGTATTGATCATAATGTACATACACATATAGCAGTGTCCTTCCTAGTACCTCTGGCAGATGTTACAGAGCCAGGACAGTGTGCATGATTACCCATAGAGTGCAGACACATCATAATGGTTGTACAAGTGTTTTTGTACAGAATCAGCTTTGATCACTCTTAATCACATATTCTATGTCAGAGGCATGGGATTACTGATGGTATTATTGCGATATTGTCCATGATTGTGCATGCTTTTTTTAACATTGTCCATTTGCCTTTACCTGTGTCCCACTTGATGGAGACCTATGCTGAGATTACACTCATATTCAGGCAAATCAGTTTGCACAGCTTCACAATATGCAAACTACTGCAATTGTATATAACATCCCTGATAGATGTCCTCTGCATTGTTCATGTAAGGATGCTTATCTCAAACAGACAGATATCTTCCCCTTTGTTATGTCACCGTGTGTGACAGTCACATAATACATATTTTCACCATGCAGTCCTTACTGTACCATATTGATATGTGATTGGTGTTGCTGCTACAATTGTCTTGCAATGACATGCCCTCATCTGCTGTACATTAGGTTGTTTCCTCTGTCCTCTTTCCCTGTGTTCATTCCAACAATTCACCCACAGCAGTGATGGGTTCTCCTCTGTGTTGCACAGGTAGCTTATTACATCTGTTTTCCCCATCATCAAATATGCCGAATTTCCTGCCCACAGTAGAACTGCCTGCAAGATTTTATTTTCGAATCTGGCAGTTTCATTCATTGGTGTCCCTCACCAGCAGACTCCTGGATTACTGTTGGGTCAGCCCCTTACTGCTGATTCAGCTACTGTTGCCTTGAAAAAAAAGTTAATTCAGATTCATGTCTCTGATTTCCCCTCCATCCATAAATAAGAGAAGCTTTTTAGGAGATGGGAGCAGAACTTGTACTACACAAAAGCGTTTGCTAGATATTGCTAAGACACTTGTATTTTATTATTGGATTCCACAGATCTGTTCAGTATCTGACTGAACTCACAGTTATGTGGGGATCATTTGACAGCTCAGTACCTGTTATGTGGATGTGGAGAGCATATTACCTCAAATCTGTTTACATAACTAAAATGCAATCATTGACCTCTGGTCCAATATGTTTTTAAAGTAAATAAATTCATTGGCTATGCATTTCACTTTTCCTTGAATCACTGTTTAAAAATCTTGGAGAGTTTTGTATGATAGAAAAGTAAAGCCTCAGAAGAAAAATGCAGTTGCCAGTATTATGTAGGAGATATTCACAGACAAATGTTTGGAAGAAGAAGACATTTAATGAGTCACTGTTTGCATTACATGGTATCAATGATATACATAATGAAATATGCATTCATAATACTATTCTGAAACAGAAACCCTTCTTCTGCATCTTGTGTTATCAAAAACAATGGATCCTCAAATGTTATTTTCCTCCCTACAGATTATTGTACAGAGATGTGTAACTAGAACAATGACTACTCAGTTCAGTAGACATGCTTGCATGAGAACCATTACTAAACTGTCTGCCTGCAGTCAAAGCAGGGTAAGTACAAAACACTGAGACAGCTTCTTATTCCAGTACATGGTCTCAATGCAGTAGTTAGTCAAACCTTGCAATCTATGAATGACAAAATAAGCAACAGTTGCTCAAAGCTTGCAAACCATGAATGGCAAAGTAAGCAGCAGTTACTCAAACCTTGCAATCCATGAATGGCCAAATAAGTAACGGTTACTTAAACATTGCAAACCATGAATGGCAAAGTAAGCAGCAATTGTTCAAACCTTACAAACCATGAATGGTAAGGTAAACAGCAGTCACTCAAAACTTACAAACCATGAATGGCAGTTACTCAAACCTTACAAACCATGAATGGCAAAGTAAACAGCAGTTGTTCAAACTTTACAAACCATGAATGGAAAGGTAAACAGTAGTCACTCAAACCTTACAAACCATGAATGGCAGTTACTCAAACCTTACAAACCATGAATGGCAAAGTAAGCAGTAGCTACTCATACCATAAACACATGAATGGCAAGTAAGATAAGAGACGGAATTTGAAGTAGGAAAGGCTCTGCATTGGTGAAGCAGACAATTTTACATAAAATGGAATTTTCAGCTGATCCTACATACTGGTGACTTGACTAGAAAATGAAAAAATAGTCATTTTTATGCTCATCTTCTGAAGATGATAGTATTTTAAAAATAAACAGTGTGCATGAAAATATAATTTTTACTTCAAAGGCATAAAACTGCACTCAGACGATTAAAAGATGACATTTATTTCAAATTAGTGTTTTATGCGGTGGCACATTCTGTTAAAATTGCCATTGAGGTTGGCAGTGCTTGATGTAAAGGAAAGTACTTGCAAAGTAGTTGCCTTTCAACTTTCTTTAAGGAATTTGGATTAACTATAACTTGTGCTTCACAAAGAGGCATGCCTCTCACGTGCAAGCTCTCATACATTATCAAAAGTCAAAGTATATTACAATGTGGGAACTCCTATTTGATAGAGGATATAACATTAACAGCATGCCAACAGTTTATATGTCATTCTTCCAAAAACACTGGGGTAAACATTCCCCCAGATTTACTATTCTTCTGTGCAGGACAAGTTTAGTCCTGCACGGAAGTGGCCATTTAGGAGTAGGATAACATGCACCACAGGGGTCATACGGATGTTATATGGGCAAAGGATATGTGGAGGTGTCTGACATCAGACAGTATGCTTCAGTATGCCAATGGGGGTTGTAGTGAGTGTGAATGTGATCATACGCATCATACTACACACACACAGACAAAGGGTGCCAGTACTGACATGCATGGGTACATTGTTTTACGGGTGTGTAGTAGATGACTGTGCCAAACAGATATACAAGGCTAGGCAATGGGTATACCTTGACATCAGCACACATGACACTGGTCTGCATTGCGGCTCAGGGGTGTAGTGTCTGGATTTGCCCACACAGGTGGGTATTGTATTCACCATCCAGTCACCTGGGTGACTATTGCGTGTGGCCAATGCTGTGCATTGCTTGGCATGTATGTGTTCCTTAGTCCATGACATGGAGAGTGTCTGGTATGTGCACACCTCCCACATGCATGTACAGTGACATGTGGAACTGTACCTGAGGTGTTTGGCCTATGTTGTGTACACATTATAAGATGTGCCAGTCCTGGCCTCATGTGGCGGGAACTGTTAATGGACAGCAGGTTGACCCTGCACCTACATTGATAGCATGATACAAGTATTCTCTGGTGTCAGTGGTATCTGTCCATACAGGGCATGTTTTCAGGCATGGTATGTCCTTTGTGGGTCACATGTGATGGCACCACAGGTGTTGCAGGTGTCCAGTAGGGAACATGGGGAAGGTGCAATGTCTGAATGTATGTGCCTATTGGACAGATGGACAGGGTGCCATGCCCTCTGTAGGCCACTGCAATCACTCCATAGTTACTATCAGTGGCCAATATGCAGTGTACTACACACATATTGGCTGTTGCCTCAGCATGTGTGTGTGTCTATACGAGACATGGGTTGAGAGTGCTCTCTGGGTAATACAAGGGTTGCTAACTTTGTTCACCTGGCCTTCATGTCACATGTAGGGTTTTGGATTTGCACCGCAGCATCTTGGCTATTTCACATCTGTTATTCCTGTACAGTGGACATTGTCATATATACTAGGGCCACCATATAAGAAATTAGCAAAACCCACTTCACATTGAGTCCAGTTGTTACACACTCACAGTCATCTCCACACAAAATACGAATGACAAACACAGACACACACACACACACACACACACACACACACACACACACACACACACACACAAACACACACACACACACACACACACACACACACACACACACACACACACACACACACACACACACACACACACACACACACCTGTCATGTCTGGGATTAGAACTCCTACCAAACTAGTTTGGTACACTACACACAGATATGCATGGGGCATTCCAGTTCTGCTCATATGTGCAGGTACATCAGATGTTTCCCAATATATCAATCCTACCTCCTTTGTGATCTGCATGTGTTCGGGCAGACATCACCGGTATCACCTACTACAGGACCCGTTAATCTGATGTATACCTGTATGTACAATTCCAAGGGTGTCTCCATTTCATAGTGACACAATATATACTATATGTCTGGGGTACTTTCCCCTGTGTACTGCTTGTATATCTAGCCCACCAACCATGCCATGTCAGTCTTTCAGATGGTGACACATATTACCACCATAAATTTACAATGGCTTACTGCTAGCATGTGTTATACTGGTGGGAATTGTCTTTGGCACTGCAGTTGTGAGGGGTTGTCCCTGTCATCAGCAGTAGTGGGCAATGGCCACCAGGTATTACCTCAACATGCATACATACTGACTACTCTCACACAATATGAAACACACACCAACCTAACACACACAGACCTTCATATTGTGCAAATGCTACAACCTATCCTGCTACCTTGGCCACTTCTGGGCATCGTTGGTCCACTGGTATTATACCTACTCATACAAGTTACTACATGTCTATACAGGATTGGGGGGCACACCTGACTGTTTCTACATGTCTACATAGGATTGTGGGGGGACACACTTGACTGTTTCTACATTTCTACACAGGATTGGGGGTACACTTGACTGTTACTACATTTCTACACAGGATTGGGGGGCACACCTGACTGTTTCTACATATCTACATAGGATGGGAGGCACACCTGGCACTTGTACACATTTGCTATGACTGTACTGGTATGTCAGGTACTCCATTTCATTCTGTATTCTAACCTATCATGCTGAATAGAGGCATACCAGTGTACTAAAGGTCTTAGATTTTGGTTGACCTACATATTAGTGTCTGACTTCCTACCTTTCAGAACTAACATCCCACTGCCTGACCTGCTGTAGTCTGTCTGTGTAATCCTGGGGGGAGGTTACACATAGGCATCATTCAGAGGCCATAGTACAGCCGCTGTTTGTGTTTGTCTACACCTGTCCTGCTGGCTAAGACTGTTGTTGGGTATGTGAACCTCCCTGACTGGCAAGTGTGAGTCATAAGGACACACATGTTGCCCAGCACATTTCCTGCAGTGGGTTTTGTTGCCCTGTTTAGTATTGGCTACAATGGTGACTCCAGTATTTGTTACAGATGTCATGGTGCCATTATGGGTGTGTACTATCTGCTGGCATACCATTCAGCCATTCAATTCCCTAGCATGTTCACATCCATACCATAGATACAGGTAACGACACATTCTACTCTATTCGGCAATTGGTAGGTTGATTGACTTACCTTGTGGGTGTGCCAGTATTGAGGATGGTGCTGGAGGGATGCCTATGTCGGATGCACATAGTGTACTCCCTATACATGGTTGAGCACAGGTAGTGTCATGTTTGGAATCCCTTTTACAGTATGTGCAAGTCAGAGAGAGGTGTCATTCCCTCGGTCCCTACTGTGTCAGTGTATTTGTTATGCTTTGCCTCTTTGCCATGGCCAGGGCATACTGGGCACACCTCCATCTCCCTACTGGGGCAGGCTCAGGTTGTTCCTCCTCTGTGTATTTCTATGCCTGCGCAGGCCTTGGCATTGGTGGGGGGGGGGGCTGTGTGGCCCTGCCCCATGCTGTTCCTGCTGCAGCTGTTTCTGCAGGATCATGGTACATACCATAACAATTTGAGTACATGTAGCTGGTAAGTACTGCAAGGTTCCACCAGATGTGCCCAGGCACCGGAACCATGACTTGAGCATGCCAAACACATGCTCTAATATAAGTCTGGTCTGTGCGTGTGCCTCATTATGGTGTTCTTGTTCGGGTGTGTGTGCATTTCTGATTGGTGTCATCAGCCACGGCTCCAGTGCATAACCAGCATCACCCACTAGGTGACTGTAAGGTATGACCCCATTGGCAAATCTCTGGTACAGCTGCATCAGATGCCAGATGTGGGAATCGTGAGAGCTTCCAGGTCAGCCAGCACACACATTCATTATAATGCCATGGGCATCCACACGACCTGGCAGTTGATGTAGGGGAAGCCCTTGCGGTTGATGTAGACCCTACCCTGATCAATGGGTGGTGCTTTGATGCATATGTGCGTGCAGTTTATAGCACCCACTACCTCAAGGTATTCTGCTATTTGGTGGAAAAGATGCATATTGCTGACCAACACCTCACGGGTGTTGAGGAAATGTATGTGTTCACTGGCATGTGCTGACATGGCATCGAGGAACTGGTGGAATACTCTGGATGCTGATGCCTGTGAGATCCCCATGATATCCCCAGTTGAGCTTTGGGAGGTACCTGTGGCTAGTATTCCTAGACCTACACATACTTTGGTATCCACTGGGATGGTTTCCCCTCTGTCAGTTTGGTGTGTCAGGCGTGGCCGGCGCAGCTCAACAATTTTCTGTAGGAGGTCCCTGTCCACCCTATAGTGCTCCACTGTCTCCAGCTCATGTAGCCCCTGGTAGGTTACTCTGGGTCTGTACACTCTTCTCCGTCTCCTCACTGTGGGTTGGTCGGCAGCATTCACATCCTCAGCATCCTCAGCCTCTTCCACATGTTGTTGTATGATGCCTGATGCAGCCTCTATCATTTTCTTGTTTTGTTTGTTAAAAGTTCCCTGCTTGTATAAACCAGTGGTGTAGAGTATGGGAAACCAGAGGGGAAGGTGTTTGCATAGTTTATAGTAGTGTTCTGGAATGGGCTGGTCTGCTGCCTGTGTAATTGGCTGATTCTGATACATTTCACCTGCCAGCTATGCTAGTTCTTCTTGGTTACTTTCCTACTGCTGTTTTCCCTTCCCATTGCCTTCCAGTTTAAGTCCAGGGGTGTGCCGCACAAACACAGTGCCCAAATGTGCACAGAGCTGCTATTTACTGGTTTACTTTTTTTTCTTTAATACCCGGTGGGCGCACACCCGCTTAGGCAATGTAAAGAGTGATAGCCAGCCTCAAACACACCCCCTTGCCTAGCTGTGCTAAGCTAGGAGCAAACCTGAGCCACAGAGCTCCAATACGCTTACAGTATGCCTGACACACACCCCTATGATGTCAGCTAACTCCTAGGCTTGCACCAAGCTATTCTTGCTCTTACACTGTTGGGAGCTGACTAGCATGCAGGAGAAATCTGGGATTCACTATCATTCTCCTCATTTGCATAGGATTGCCTGTTAATGCATAGTTACATGTCCCACATTGAGCCTCCCCCCTTAGAAACCACTATTCTCTGGCCATGTTGTGTTACGCCTGTCTGCCTGCCATTGACTATAATGGCAGAATAGTGATTTTAGTTAGAATACTTATTTTAGGTTTATTTTCTTATTTCCCCCCCCGATCCCGTTTGCATGCCGCTACCCTACGCTTTAACAGCCGAGATCAGCTAAAAAAAAAATAAATGTTGATTTTTTTTTTTAAACTGTTTTCCATGCCAGTGGCCTTATACTTGGCCATTAGCATGCTTTCTGAATGATATCCACCCTTTATTTGAAGCTGTCATGGCTCCGTTTTGGAATTTGCAGAAATGTACTCCGTTTCTGGCAGAGTACATTTCTGCAGATTACACTAGTCCTGCATGGCCGGTTTCCAGCTTCCTGTGTCTGGCCTACATTTAATTTAGTAAAATTTTAATTCAGACATACTTACCCTTAGACACACACAAATACACACATGCTGTAGATATATATATATATATATATATATATATATATATATATATATATATATATATATATATATATATAGATATGTATATATATATATATATATATATATATATATATATATATATATAAAATGTATATATCTCTATCTATATATATCTATCTATATATATATATATATATATATATATATATATATATACATATAAGCATACACACACACACACACACACAGACACACACATATATATATCTGTGTGTGTGTGTGTGTGTGTGTGTGTGTGTTTATATATTTGCATCCTTATATGTATGTGTATATTAGATAAGGATGCAAGATTAACATCATAGTTGTAAAGCTAGTCTATAGAATGATGAAAAGCAGATTTTTATTTAAAATTAATCTGGCATTTTAAATACTTTTCCATGTTTAATGTCTGCATAGTCATTCTAACAATGTAGTCCATGAAAATGTGTACTTTGGATGGCATTTTACTGATTGCATACTTAATATATTGCAGGTCCTACTTGACTAATAGCTCCCCACAGTAACCAATATGTAGCAAAGATGTCTTACTTGTACTCTATATTCTCAGGGTTGCTTCCTGTTTTTGCAGCTCATACCTCATACGAAATTTTGATGTAGTCATGCATGAGTTTTTTTGTGAAATATTTTGGCACCTGTCCCATGGTCCACCAAACTACCCTGCTTGTACCCTCAGATGACATCCATTATTTATAATGCACTTCATTTTTTTAACTCTGCCACCTATTGGTATGCATGGATTCTGTCAATGGACTTAAAAGTTTCACACACTCAATCTTAACTGCCCTGATTTTTGCAGCATGTCCAGATTTGTGCATCATATTTTTTACCTCTTCAACATAACATTTGTATTTTTCTGGCAAATCTTTGAGGACTGAAGTCATTTATTCCAAAGACATGCATCTGGAGCATTTCTCCCCGGGCCTCCGCTGAAAACAGGCTCTGTGGAACCTAGTCAGACTTTCCCGGTCAACAAATGATAAATAAAATAAAATAAAAATAAATAAAATAAATTAAATAGTGACACACATTTGAATTTCAGACTTCAAGAGCAATAATTAAAATTTGTTTCAGAGTGTGGGTTTCTGTCCTCCATTAGTTTTTACTTTGTCCAGATTTCTTGTTCTAAGAGTTTGCAACGTATATCTCACACACACACGCACACATCAGTTAATCAATATATGTGTACTACATTGTTTTAGCCCCCTTTTATAGTATTTTCTTTGCTATACCTTTATACGGATGAGATCTACAGAAATGCGCAAAGTACTTATTGCAGAATCTTACTGTTGTTGTCTTTCAGCTTTTCCCGGTTAGGGGTCACCACAGAAGAACTCCGGTCCGCTAATGATTGGCAGTAGATTTTCATGAATGCTGAGGTGCCAGCTCGATGCTCAACCTTCAACGAAGGTATGCTCATTTAAGCATGTCTTTCGAATGCCCACCCAACTGCGGGGATGACATGCAGACTCCACACAGAAGATACTCCCCACACTCCAGCCGAGAATCGAACGGGAGAACCTCTTGCTGTGAGGCAACAATGCTACCACTGCACCACCGCGGAAGTCATTGCAGAATCTTACTAAAAAGCTATAAAGAAGACAATATATCATTTATTGCTAGTGATCTCATCTACATCACAGTACTGTGGCTGCATTCCTTTCTGCTTTCTTACAGTGATTACTTGTCTTAAATCAATTAATATGACTATCAATTGAACCTTATTCCTTTTCTCATTTATTATTACTACTTCCACCACTACCCATGCAGACATCTATAATACACACACACACACACACACACACACACACACACACACACACACACACACACACACACACACACACACACACACACACACACAGATATATTTGTATAGGTTAGAGCTTGAGCACCAAGTTCTTGAAGACCACTGTCTCAAAGCCAGGAACTCGAGCACCTTGTAGGTTTTGAGTGCTGACACTTGTGTTGAAACATAAATATGAGTCCAGGCAAGTGGCTACCACACCTTGCCTGAATAAATTATTCAAGTTCATTTAGGGTAAGTACAGCAGCCATGTGGAGGGATTGAGTGGGATGGAATAAGACTGCAGATTAGGGCAGTGGTCGGGAAGGAGATTTAGGATTAGGAAGTAGGAATGCAGTTTGAAGGTTAGGAAGCATGAAGGGAGTCTTATGTTTAAGGAGTGAAAGGGGAGTTTTAGGCTTAGGGAGTAAAGAGTCGGTTTAAGAACCACGTGTGAATTGTAGGGTTAGCATTGGAGGTCTGGTAGAGCTATACAAATTTATAGGATCAGGTGTTGGAATGGCTAAGTGGTTATGAGAGAACAAGCTAGTGGAGTTTGAGTATTTGCTTTTTTCAAGCAGGTAGCAATGAAGAAGTATGTTGTGAGTGCCTAGAAAGTGAACACTTTTAGTAAATCCATTTTTATACACAATCATAGCTTTTGCTCCCTAAAATTATTATTTCCATTTGTTTCTATTATTTCTTAGCTCTTAGATTTTTATCAGTTCTTTACCTTGTACTATGTCAGGCCTTCTTTTGTAAGAATCCTGCTACAGAATCTTGCATCATCAGTAAAAATACAAACTTTTTTCCAGATCATTTTAAGGTGTGTTGAATAAATACTAAAACATTATCTGTCCCACCTGGTTCTGACCCTAAGATATCCTGGTTGTTGTAGTACTTTAAACTGACTGATCTTAATTACTCATAATCTGTTGTGTCCTTTTTTATAACACTACTTTATCTATGCTTCCACTGTAGGAAACTTCGCAACTCTTCCTAATTTGATGAGTAATTTCATATAAGGAATATGTCTTGATAAAGTATAAATAGGTGTTATCCTCTACGTCTTCCTGATGCAAAGCCTTCATTTGAAAAAAAATTATGCTCTTTTCCCTGTTTTTCAAAATGAAAAGTAATTTTGTAACAGCCTTAAAAGGAAGAACAGCAGAATAAACATATATGTAAAAATAGTTATTTTTAGTTTAGCACTGCATATGTGTGTCATGCACCCTGACAATTTAGCAAACAATGCTTGCAAGAAGATTAAAGAAACAATAGTTCATTGTGCTCTTATAACCCTCATTTACCATTTAATTCATTGTTCTGTTCTCTGCCATTTAATTCATTGGTTAACCAATTTTATAGAAGTAACACACATGGGCACACACAAACACACACACACACACACACACACACACACACACACACACACACACACACACACACACACACACACACAAAGCAAACTTTAAAATGATGATGCTTTGTTAAAAAAAGAAACTGGTTTATATTTGCTGCATTCCTTGTTCTTCCTGTGAATGGTATAAATTAACTTTATTAGAGCTGACATGAGCAGACAGATGATCCGCTGTGGCGACCCCTAACTGGGAAAAGCCGAAAGAAGAAAAAGAAGACCTGTTTGGCATTACATTCATTTTGAGAATCTAAGTTATTTTGGCTGCATTGTCCCACAGACTTTAAAATATAATGAACAGCTGTCCTTTAACAATCATTCTGCAATTTTTCTTACATCTGAAGGTAAAGAGGTAAATCAGTGGTCTCCTTCAACTGGTTTAGGATTGTTCTTATGATTGTTAATCCCATCTGCTGATTGACTATTTTCAGGAGCTTTATCACCCCCCCCCCCATTTATTCTGTTAACAAGCTTAACTTCTGATATTTACAGTTCTCCCCTTATTTCTCTAAGAATTTGACCCCCTTTGCATTTGACATTATTCAGGATGCTTTATCACAAAATCAACAGCTTGAATGCAGTTTGCAAACAAACAACTGGATGAAGTGGAATGCAAACTGTAAAACAAAAATTATTATTTTTTTATGAGATAAAAGTCCCCATCCCTTTGCAACCTCATTTAATATTACCATCTTCCAGTCTTTTGCATCTTAAAGAAAAACGAAAAAAAAAACAAACAAAAAAAAAAAAAACAGTCACTTTTACCACATGACTAGACTGCATGTTTTGCCCACTATACATTATTGTTTAACTGGCAATCATAACATTTGCAAGCCCACTCTTCTACACATAAATTCATACAAATAAAATGTTTATTTTTTTTAATTCTATTATGAATTGTTTCTTCTATGCAATACCTAGTATTGCTTCCCTTCATTTGTTCATTACTAATTAATTATCTTTAATTTCATGGCTCTTTTTCTGAGAAATGCCAAAGATCACTCCTCCGTTTATTTTTTAATTCTGACCTCTGCTTTTGGCTGATGCTGTTGAATATTAGCCTTCTTTTTCATAATTACTGAGCTCGCATATTTAATCAACTGCTTGGTTATTCTTCAATATTTTTCTGCCCAGCTTAGCTATATATATCATTTTAACTGGTATAGTTCCTTATTACTTGCATTAATATGTTATTATGCTTGATAAAAATGTTTCATGTTAAAACTAGTGTTTTGTTCTTTTATATTATCCTATTAATATTACATATAGGCTCATGACTTTCAGTGACACCATCATTGATCTATGCCCGTTGTTTTTCTACTCTGTCTTCTTGTCTTTTGGTTCAAAGATTTCTGTGGCATAGTAACATTTTTTTTTTAAAACCTACCCTTCTAAAATTTAAATCAGCATTTTTATATGCTTTCAGTCTCAATTTAATTTGATGGTACATACAATGTGGTTATCACTTATTCTCACAGATCTGCTCAGTTCCAGGTCCAAGAAACATTCCATCTCCTCATGTGAGTATGCCCAATATGAGACATGCTTGTCTTTGGTAGACAATAATATAATCTGCCTCAGACATAACTTTTCTGTTGCTTTAGGAGTGGCATTGCAATTATGTGTGGCTACAGAAAAGTGATACAGTTTGTATCAGGCACAATGCAGTTCTGTGTCAAGACAGGTCTGTTCTCTGCCACTTGTTCCTGGCTATCTATCAAATGCATGATAGATACTTGAAAGAACAACATTTGGACAAGTATATAGCAAAGAACTGACATAAAGCCAACTTGCCAACAAAAGGGATATTTTATACCTGAGTGAAGGACAAATAGTTTCTGTTATACACAAATATAAGCTAATCTTAAAACACTGAAAAGTGATTTTCTTTTTAACAGGAGGTTACTCGTTAACGCCCTCAGTGTGTGGAGGCTAGAGCCCTGCTTCCCTACTATCTAAATGTTTCAACAGTCTTATTAACTGTTTATTACAAATGTTTCTTGTATAACTATAATATAATGTTAAAAAACAAAAGTATGCATGAATTAAAAAGTAAAGTGCTATCAATTGACTTTTACATGAAACAATAACATTTATGAGATTGTAGAGAAGTTGCAAAAAAAGAAGTTACAAAACATTGTTCATCAGAGGTAGAATATACTATTCAATAAATGACAATGATAGGCAAACACATTTCTGTACAATTTGCTCATTAATTGGTTTCAAATAAAATAAGCAAACTTCAGATAAATTTAGCTAATAGATTTCGGGTCATAAGAAGTGATATGTAGGAATCATAGTTCAATGTTTTAAAAAAATGAATGCTTGCAGATTCATTGTTTTGAAATTCATTGTCTGAAATTTAACTACATCATTAATGTTTACCACATGTTGCTCATTGTTCACACTGTTACAGTACCACATGCAGCTCGTTGTTCCCACTGTTACAGTACCACATGTAGCTCGTTGTTCCCACTGTTACACTACCACATGTAGCTCGTTGTTCCCACTGTTACAGTACCACATGTAGCTTGTTGTTCCCACTGTTACATTTACCCTCCTTAGTTAGTCTAAGTATTTTTTTGAAATAGTGGAATCCCATATTTTTTATATCTGATTCCACTTCAGTAGTTAAGAACTTACTAATGAAATGCTTGATCCCATCACTTCAGGCCTTGCTTTTCCTTCATATATAGATGCAAGTAATTATTCAAGTGTAAATCTCCATCTTTACAAATGCATCTATGATCCATGTTTAAGCTGAATATGTGCATTCTGCAGCAGATGCTCAAACATTTGATAATACCTATGGTGTAATGTATGATTACTCATGCTGTGCCTAAGTAGTACATCTGAGAATAGCAAAATATCTTCTCATCTGTTCTGAACACTCTTATCACACTGCACTATTCTGATCTGTTTTCCAATGAGATCACTTACCCCAGGATGGCAATAGCATTCAATCCCCATTTAGATGTTCCTGCAATTAAAAGCATTCTTTCTTTGTGTTATCACCCACAAAAAACGTGACATAGAACATCAATCTCTGTGGCATTTATACCTTTAACTCTATACCATCATTGTAATTGCTAAATCACCCATAGGTAGTAGGTTTCTTCAATGGGCTTTATGGACATGAGTGTACATGTATTAAGCTCCAGCAGAAGATGCTGTTCTGTGTAGAGGTCTGAAAGATAAGTCTAGAGCACCCTCAGGTGTCATGTGTACTGAGTGTGTATGCCCTCTTCCCATGGATGCACCCACAGATAATGGAGTACTCTATGACACTGAATGTTGAGATGTGCTATTGGTGATTTTGGCATGAAGGTCCCATCTGTATCTGTATCCATGGCAACTCACAGTGCCCTCAGTACTGGTTGGAGGTGGTGGCACCATGTGACTTAGACCATGTCTTCACCCTCACATTTTGGGCTTCCTTACCCAGAAGTGAGATAGGTCTTGTTCTGATAATGATGATGGCCATTATGGGCAGACACAAAAGGACATCTCCAGGATTCAGACAACTTATGTTGGCTTGCAAATATGATGCATAAATGGGCTGGGATCTCTTAGAGGTCATCATGTAGAGCATGTAGAGCACAAGTCGTTGATCTTATGGTTGCATTGGTGTCTCTCTGTCCCTTTTTGGTGAATCTGAACATATTCTTTATGGTGGCCATGGAGCCAATCACACAAGATTGAAGGAGTACCCATGGTATTGTTGTCTACGAGTAGGCTAACCCAGCTGCCTTCTCCATACTCAAGGGCGATGCCAACAGAAACGAGATTCTTTGTTAACACATTTAAGTCAGCAAAAGTCCCTAACACTTTGGTTATAATGTTTATTCTGATCATGGCAATTTAGTACACGTTTTGGATACTAAAGTATGAAAACAGATGTGTGATTTTTCTTTTTACTACATATACTAAGCAGGTTGAATTTTCTTATCCCAATTAATTTTTACCTTTCAAAATATCACACTGAAATTAATTGTCTTTTTTCTTTATTTGGACATGCCAGTGATAAAATTCTCTTTTCGTGCTCATATTATGAAAACAAGCATAATAACAGAATGTTTCATCAGTTTTTGTAGTACACATCTTAAAAGGAAACAAGTACTAAGAAGTCATAAGTTGTAAGAAGTCATATGTTCCTAATAATGAAAACTTCCATCCTGAAGTACTAACTTTTCCTGGCATACATCACAAATTTTTAATATGCCAGTGTTTTATACTATTCCTACCACTGCATGTATCCCTGATTCAGGTAAAATAGATTGCTAAAAAGGATCCAAATTTGACTTTTAGTATTTGTGTGTGACTAGTACGTTAAACCTTTTAACAATACTATCTAATAACATCTGGCTAATTTATTTCATAAAATAACTTCATATATCTCCTTATTATAATCACTATTCCAATTTGCTGAGGGTATGCTAATCATATTGCAAAATATGATAAAATATTTAAAAACAAGTTACATTGGCATATAAATGAAATGAAAGCACTTCTATTAAATTAACATTGAAAATGTATCACATTAGTGCTTATTGTTAAGTTCATAGGTTCATAGGTGTGTACTAGGCTAATGGCCCTGGAGCCTTTACAAGCCTTGCCCATAGAATTACCTGGGCATCGTGCCACCCGACCTTAGTTCCCAGTGCCTCTGTCAAGGAGAGCCACTGGAGTGATCCCTGGGGTGAATTTTTTATTTCCCATCCACTCATCAAGATTTCTCTTGAAGAGGGTCAGTGAGGTGCTCCTCTTGACATGTATGGGAAGTCTATTCCATAGCATGGGCAGTCTCTGGGTTATGAACCTGTCCTTCCAGCTTGTTCTGTTGACTGTGGTAATGAGGTTGAGGTCTCTGGAGTGTGTAGTGTAGAGGGATTGGGATTTCTTTAGATGTAGCATTTCTAACGGAGCTGGGTCAGATGTTGCTTTGTAAGTCAAGCAGAGTAGGCAATATGAGACAGAGAATAGTTGGAGTTAGTCTGTCCATATAGGACAAGTGTTTAAGGCCTAAGATCCTCTTTGTGAGGTATTTTTGTGGCCTCTCCAGTTGTTGTAGGTGTCTAGTGAGGTACATGCCAAATGGGGCATTATACTTGATGACTGGCCTAATGAGGGAAGAGTAGATGGAGACAATGACCTCTTTCTTCCTGAATGCAAAACCCTTAGCAATGAGATGTGTCACATAGAAGGACTTTCTGACCACAGTGGCAATGTGGTGGTCAAAAGAGAGGTTGCTGTCACCCTGTGTTCCCAGATCTCTTACGACACCGTCTGTGTTCAGTGGTAATTCATGGGAACTGGGTTTTTCCCAAAGGGGATGACGACACTTTTTTGGCATTGAGCTTAAGGCCATGGTTCTGACACCAGTCATTGGTCTCATGAGACCTTTCTGTAGGATATCAACATCACTTGGGGAGTTAATTATGGCTCCCAACTTGCAATCGTCTGTGAACTTTGTCAGCCAGAGTCCCTTTGTGTTGGCCTGAACTTCAGAGAAGTAGATACCAAACAGGAGAGGACCCAGGACAGAACCCTGTGGTACTCCACTTGTGACTGGTCGACAGTCTGACTTGGAGTCAGCTATTTTCACACTGTGGGTTCTATCTGTGAGCCAGTTTGCAACCCACCTAGTGATATAGGGGTTGATGCCTAGCTTACTCAGTTTTTCTATGATTCCTGAGTGGGGAATGGTATCAAAGGCCTTGGCCTGATCAAGGTAGGCTGTATGAACCACCTTGACTTCATCCACAGCTCTGGTGACTGACTCAAAGAAGTCAACCAGTTTCAGCAGGCATGATCTACCCTTCACAAAACCAAACTGTGTGGGATACAGAGTTTGGAGTTTCCTTATATCTTTGTTTATTAGGTCCATGATGATGCGTTCCATAGCTTTGCATATCAGACTTGTCAGGCTAATGGGGCAATAGTTCCTAAGGGTCTGTAGTCGCTCCTTCTTTGTGGAGATGGATGACTGTAGCAGTGCGCCATTTGGTAGGGACAAAGCCTGAGGTGATGCTGTGACTGAACAGGGCATACAGGTGAGGTGCCAGTTCACTCTGTAGTTCATGTAGAACACAGCCAGGGATATTGTCAGGTTCTATAGAAGCTGTATTCTTGGCCTTGGACAGTGCTGTTTTAACCTGTGCAGCAGTAATACTGGGTGCCTGGCAATCTACTGGTATTGTGATTGGTCCTTTGGTGGGGGAGAGAGGGTAAAGTTGGCACTGAATCTGTCGACCAGTATATTGGTAATATCTGTTAGCTTGGTATAGGAGGTGTCATTGTGCAACAGCTCTGAGCAAATCTGGGTACTGCCGTGGAGATTCTTTACATAACTATAGAAGGCCTTGTGGTTGTCTTTACTATCTGCTGCAATTCTGTTTTCATAGCTAGCTTTAGAGTATTTGATGTGGGATCTCAACTTTTTGTTGAGGCTGATAAGGGAGCTTTTCCGGCCTTGGGACTTCACCTTATTTCTTATCAGTTTCCTCCTTCTGTTGTAGAGTTTGTTTATGGCAGGGGACCACCAGATTGGCTTCCTTTATTTGGAGGAGAGCATCGTGGTTCTATTGGGTAAGACCAGATCCATGCGTTTGTGTACGTGTTCATCCAGAGCATTAGTGCATGATTCAGCGGTCATGCAGCTGTTCTCTAATTGCATGGGTACCGTGAAGTTAGCCACCTCTGTTTTTAGGAGCCCAAAGTTAGTTTTGGTGAAGTTTTTCATGGTGGTTACCTTTGCGGGGGAGGGGGGATTTCCAAGGTGATTAGTTTATAGTCAGATCTAACCAGGGAGGAGTTGACTATTTGTACAGAGCAATGGTCGCCCATGTTAGTAATGACCAGGTCAAGGATGTTGCTACCTCTAGTGGGGGTAAGAATGAGCTGGTCCAGTGCATTGGAATTAATGAATTCCAGGAAACATCGGGCAAGTGTATTGGTACATAAGTAGTTTTCCCAGTTAATGGAGGGATAGTTGAAGTCATCCAGTATGAGAGTGTTAGGTTGGACCCTAATATTCTCCAGGGTGCTTAGGAGTGTGGAGTGTGAGTCTTGGGTCATGGCTGGGGACCTATAGTAGGGTACACCCTGAATCGCTGTCTTACCCAATGTTAGCTGCACCTGAAGCATCTCTGATTCATTATGTTGGTATATATATATATATATATATATATATATATATATATATATATATATAATATATATAAAGAAGGATACATATGATTTGATGTATGCACATCTTCTGAAGTAATATTAATGGACACTTATTTGTCTTGCTTTCATTTGCATGTGTTCATTTGAAAGGATGTCTTTTTGAGCATATATTTTTTTTTTTTTTTTTGTGGAGCTTATACGTTTGTGTATAGCTCATAGGGACCATGTCCATTTTGGGAATAGAAATTCATTTCCTGACTCCCACTTCTCTGAAATTGTGGCTGGGCTGCATGTATAATAAAAGATTGATTGCAGGTTTTCTTTGTGCACTGAATATCTACTTTATTTAAGCAACTCTTACTTCAGCTTTAATTGGTACACAAGGAAGAATATTAGAAAATTTGCTTCTGCAAGAGATAAAATTATTTGAACGTGATCTCCTCAATGGAACATAAATCAGAATATTTTAGATGGGAAGCAGAAAGCTTCCTTTAGTACTCAGTTATGTTCCTTTATTTTCTCTCTTTGCACAATTTTACTGAATATATGTGCTCTCTGACTCAGTCAGTAAATAATTTCTGGCAAAGAAAACTGCATAAAGTATTTCCAGTAAGTATAGTGAAAATAAATAATCTAAAAATAGCCATACTATAATATAAAATTTCTAAAAATAGCCATACTATAATATAAAATTTATATTATAGTATGGCTATTTTTAGATTATTTATTTTCACTATACATATCTTGATATAAAGTTTAAATTAATTTAAGTGTGTATAATTCTTATAGTTTATAGTTATGTCTAACGTTATGAATTTGTCATATATGACAGACTGAATTTTATGCACCTATATTTATTAAAATGTATTTTTTATCAGAGTTTTAGCAGGATATGATGTAATGAATTTTTAATGAGCACAAAGGTATTTAAGATTGAGATGTTCATTGTTTTACAAAGTCTGAGGAAGCCCTAGATGTGAAAGCGCCCACTGTGCACAATAAAATCATATTAGTCTAAGCTGAAGCTACGTTTATTTATTTTTCGTTTTTCGTGTTTGAACCTACAGATTTGCATCTACTGTGACTGATATTCTGTGCCTAGGAGCCGTGGTGTGCCCCGTGGATGATTTTTAACACTTTGTCTTATTATACTGTTTTTACATCCTCTCGGGACCGATTTCCCTGTTGAGCTGCCGTTTTTGGATTTTACTACTTTTATATGCTATTTCCAGTAAGTATTTAATAGAGTAATATCCACAGGCACATTTACTCAACTTTGTACAAAGAGTCCTCCATACCAGTATAAGCTCCTCTATTATCTGAACAAATCTAACACTTTTAAACTGCTTTTTCTTTAACTTTTCTACATAGCAATGACTATTTTCAGTGTTTTACAAAGGGCTTACCCTACTGATATGAACTCCACTATTATTAAAAAAAAACTTAAACCACTTTTAAATTAATCTTTTTTGTCTCTAACCTTTCTTTATAGCCATGACCGTTTTCTTATTCCCTACAAGAGTAGCACTTGGCCAGATCTAGGACTGTTGAACGAAAGTTCAACAGTCTGAATCCAATATCACCGAACACAATTTAGCGAAAGTGCTTTCACCAAAAAAGCACTTTCTCTAAACTGTGTTAAATTAAAAAAAAAAAAAACATTAAATTAACATTTATGCAGGGGGGAAAGCCCCTTCTGCACTCCCCCATGTGGGGGGTTGTGCTCCCCACACACCCCTACTTTAATATTCTCACTCCGAGATCGCACTACAGTGGGGAAAAGGGAATTTTCCCTTATACGTACCACAGTACGACCTCCGCAACAGGCATACTTATGCGAAAATGCTGCTTCGGTGAAAAGCATTTTTGCGTAAGTATGCCCGGCCATCAGTAATTTGGTGAAAAGTTTCTTTGGAGATGAGTATGGATTCCAACTATTTTATCCCCACATATACAAAGCAAGTATAAATTTAATTAAAACTATTGGTTGTACATTTACTAAATTATATTATTAATTCAAGACAAAGGTCACTCCAACATGGTCAACAATGACCAAAGCATTAGATATTTTTCCATTTTAATTAAAATTAAAAAAGATGCATTTAGCTCAGACAAATATTCCTCTATCGTATGTACACTATTAAAAGATCTATATAAAGATATGCTGTAAATATATGACAATATAATGAAAAATTGACTATGAAATGCAAAAATGATTCTTTTATTCACAAATAAAATTTCTTTATTTCCATACTGGAAAACTTTCCCTTATAAATATGTTTCAAACATCAGTGAAAATATCATTTTTTTTTCCAGTATTTAATCATTCCTAATGGAGATACTTAGAATTAATTGCACATGGAATCATACATTTTTAAGCACTGACAGTGAACATGTTTTGGTAGCAAATTCAAAAGTGTTTACAGAGTCTGCCATTCAATAAAATAATATGAGAGTATTAAGAAATAAATAACTCACATGATTTCAATAACTCACATGATTTCAAAAACTAGGACAGAGAACAGCAATGCAGAGGGAGGGAATGGCTCAGAGGCACTTATGTGATGACTGAGCTACCTCAGAAATAGAAAGGTATGTATGATATGCAAATGACAATCATAGGATCATAGGAGTTTACTAGGCTATTGACCCAGTGGTCATTTTAAGCTTAACTATTTAACCCAATGTAATACTGTAGAAGCACTAGTCAATACTCAAGATTGCATTTAGTGATATCTGCCCATGTCCAGGAGGGTTGTGGGTACTATTCCCAGAAAGAATTTATTGTGCCCCATCCACTTGGTTCCGCTAGAACAGTGTCATAGAGGTGCTCTGGTTCACATGAATTGGTAGCCTGTTCCAAACACGTGGCAGTCACTGGGAGATAAATCTGTCCCTCTAGCATGTCCTATTTAAGTCGCAGGCCATATTTAAGTTCCTGGAAAGGGTAGCCCTAGACCCATTTAATTTATGGATATGCAGTAAGTTCATTAGGTTTGGGTCTTGGGCTGTTCTATAGACCAGGCATAAGTCTCCCCTAAGAAGTCTATATGATATGGAGTATAGTGACAGGGACTTTAGTCAGTCAATGTAAGGCACATGCTGGAGGTTCCTGATCTTCTTTGTTAAAAACCTCTGAGGTCTCTCTAATTGCAGCAGATGCTTAGTAAGGTACATACCAAATGTGGCGTTATACTCAATTATCACCTGGATAAGTGCCGACTATAGGGGGATTATAACTTTTTTTGCTCCTGAGGTAATGCCTTTACTAATCAAGTGAGCTATGTGGAAAGCTTTCCTTATAATGGTAGACACATGGTGGTTGAAGTTAAGGTCGCATTCAACCTGTGATCCCAGGTCCCTTACCACTTCATGGGTACTTAGGGTATTGTTGTTGACTTGATAGTGTGAAGGGACATTGTTTGTGCTGAAAGGAACGATGATGCATTTCTTTGTATTCAGTTTGAGACTGTGACTAATACACCAGTTGTTGGTCTGTGTGAGACCCTCCTGGAGTATACTGACATAATTTGAGGATTCAATGATTGCGCCTAGTTTGCAGTCATCTGCAAACTTGGTCAGCCACAACCCTTTAGTTTTGACTTGAACTTCTGAGAAGTATATACCAAACAGTAGGGGGCCCAGCACTGACCACTGTGGCAACCTGCAGGTAACAGGTCTGCTGGTTGATGTGGAGTCACCCACTTTGATAGTGTGTGTCCAGTTTGTGAGCCAGTTAGCAACCCATCTTACAACAAAGACTTTACATTCAGTTTTCTAAGTTTATTGGTAATGCCTAAATGTGGGATTGTGTCAAAAGCGTTTGCCAAGTCAAGGTATGCTGTGTGCACAGGCTGCCCTCATCAATGGCCTGGTCACACTTTCAAAGAAATCTACCATATTTAACAAGCCAAATCTGCCTTTCACCAAGCCAAATTGAGTAGGATACAGAGTTTGCAGGTCACCTATGTCTTTATTTATGAGGTCCATAATAATATGTTATAATAACGATATAATCAAATGCTAGTAAAAGCCATCTTGTATGCAAGTCATGAAATCAAACATAGCAGGGTAAAACAAAAATGCATAAAGTTAATACAAAGAGCTGCAGCAATCATCTGTTGTGAATGTCAAGATATTCCAGTGTACATTCAGTTTATTGTGCTATGATAGTCAGTGTAGTGCAATTGTGTTTCATCAACCCACCCACATTGCAGACAAGTATGCCAGTGGCTAAAATACCAACATTTCTGTGTCAAAAATGGTCACTACTACAACAATCTAGCAACTGAGGGCAAAGATGAAGTTTGAATCCCACCAGTGCCAACCAAATATTTGAGGAACAGTGGCATGCACTGCCACTGAATATGAAGCAAACATCCTAGCTGGCACTGGAGGGATGGTCTCTCATGTCACACCACAAATACTGAGCAGGTTACAATAAAAGGAAGAAAGTGCATGCAAGTGTAACTCAGTAATCGATTCACCACATGCAACCTGGCCATAAGAACATGGTGGTAATATATTCACTGCTTTTCCTTGGTATGAGCTTTCGATATCCACCCACAGATGAGGCTGCTCACAGGCTACCTTCAGAGCTGTCTTTAATCTAGAACTTCAGGCTCCTTTCTCAGCACTCTCTGTGAAACACATAGCTTTTACTACCACTTACTCATGGCAACTGCCTTCCACACAAATTATTATTTTCTCATGCATACACATCTAGCTAATTTCCAGAGAAAGCTGGTAGAATTCTCCAGTGCTCCACAGCTATCTTCATTGCATGGTATTACTGTTACAACCCCCAAATAACCAGAGGCCTCCAACTACCTGCTGTTCTTAATTAAGCTAGATATGAAACCATCCACATTAACATTTTCCTTGTAGTAACCCAAATGATCTAGGCTAAGCGGAGATGGGAACCATAGCTTTATTACAGTGGAAAATGATAACCTCAATCAGGTTACAGTAGCTATGATACATATATAATAAAATAAATTAAATGGGTTAAACTTTACTTAAAAAATAAGCCAACTTTGTAGTTACAGGTTAAATAAGCAGAAGAATGCAAATGCACATGAAAGACTAAAATAATATTTAGCTAAAAACACAGGGGTGTTTAAAGAAAAACTCTATCTAAGATAGCAGCATACATTTGTCTCTGTCTTAACCATCACAGAACCCCTTACTGTTGCAATTTCCTGGAAGATAGCAGGCAGAAATTCCAGACGGCAAACTTACAGAGAAGTAGTAACCTCAATATAATCCAAGTAAGAACAAAGTAGAACAAAGACTAGGCTCAAATATTTATACACATTTCAGGTCAGTTCTTTTCCTAGAAACAAATACATATTTTCCCTCAGAAGAAGGCACAGACACCCAGTGCAGCTTCCTCATCCAAGCCACTGCCATGTATGAGAGATATAGCACCTTCCTCAGAGAGGATATAAGGATATCTTCCACGACTTTTGGATTGGTGGTGCAACCAATGCGGTTGATCCACCTCTAGCGATTTCATGGGACTTGGTTTAGTCATGAAACATCATACTGGTGATCGTGTGCTATAACTCCACTACTGTTTTTATGACCACCCAGAAATTTGACGCTGCACAGTATTCCCTGTTCTTCTAGGTCACTGAAGGTCTTGTCTGCCTTTTGCTTCTCAGAGATATGTTTGTCATTTGTTTATATGCCTTTTAGTGCTACCTCTGTTTCTGGTGTGATGAACTGTTCCAGGTGTTGTCATGCCCTTGGTCCCAAGACAAGATGCCTACACATATGAATTACATATGTGCATCAGTATGTGTATGCATGACCCTCTTTGCCAGTCAACAGTCATATCACCACTATCCTCTGTACCCCATTTGGTGGCCACAAGCCTCTCTGCTACTTTGTTGTCACCATTGTAACACTCGACTATACTGCAGCAACAATAAGTATGCTTCCAACTGCTTGCTCTCCATTGGGACTCTAAATAGCATAGGCTGTGTCCTCTGTAATGGTGATCACATATCCCTCATAGCATGTCTTGCAGTCTATGTGAAGATGCTATATGGTTGCACACCTAACATAGCAGGACAGTAACTCTAGCCTGACGTTTTTCTCTGTTATCCATGAGGATACATCCCTTCCCCACAGCATGACTGTGAGTTGTTCTCTCTCCTGTACTTTGTTCCCTGTCATGGTGACTCTCCCTACAGAACTGAACCTTTTGTCTCCTGTCATTCTTGTGCTTTGTTACACTCAGCACACTCTTTTTGTTACCTAAATGCCACAGTCTTTCTCAGTACAATGAAGATGCTTTCTGCCATGCTAAAACAGGTCATGCAGTGAAACAATGATGCTAATGAAGCTACTTAGCATGGTTGTTTTTGAATCACAGCCACAATGAGATACATTATCAATCATAGTCACTACCGCCACCCTCATGTCTGCCCTTTCCTGAGCTGATAGATCACCTACATAATGTGTGTTTGTACAGACACTTCAAAGCCAATATTACTGCCTGGCCATCCTGGTGTTCCTTTGCATCATGCAACAATGCTGCATGATGATGACCATCATGTGGTATCCACTACAGGCAGCCATGAGCACCAGCCTGCCATTTTTCCTCATTATAACAGCTGAGCAGTCATGGATTTTTCAAGTATTGATTTGAAGAGGTCTCCCACCTGTTGTAGCTAGAAAACAAAGTTCTTCTTTTACTTGTTGCACAGAGACCATGGGGGACTCCTCTTGTAGGAGTGTGATGGCTCTCTCCATAAAACTGATGTCTGGCACCAGCTTATCAGAGAGTTGACTGATGCCCCCAGCATAATCATTTCTGGCAAGAAGTACAGTCACAGGTACAATGACCTGCAAATGCACCTCACAGACCTGATGTACCAGTGGAAGACAGAGTTAGGAAACAGGAAACTATCTTATCATGGTCAACATTCTGTATAAGTTTGGCACTGTACATTTAGCATATCACATTCAACTATAATTGCTTTGTTTTGTTATGGGTGTGCTCTACTGTTTACAAACTATTTGTTTTACGTTCTATAGCAGCCAAGGAGATTGAAGCCAAACAGTTGGACTCCCTAAGCAGACATATCAGGCTGTCCAGCTAGAGGGGTAAGGGTAGTCTGCACTGTAATACTCTGATAATACATTGTATAGGCGTGTAGTAATCTGTTGTATTCATTTCTGCAGGTTTTTTATTTTTTTCTGCAGGGATGTTGTGGTGTAAACTAAGGTGAGATGGTGGCCATCCAGGCTGGTGACATCCATCATCCCTGCTTCTTGGTCCACAGTAATTTTCAGGCCTGCTTTTCTCCTGGGAGAAGAAGGTCACCCTGGGGAAGTTGTCATAAGAGGCTCACTGGTGAATGCTGTGGTCACCTGCCAGGAGGAGGCAAAGGGTCCTCAACTGAGATTGGCCCAGAATAAGTCCACCTGGGATCACCTATTGACAAATGCAGTGGATAGTGATAATCAAGATGGACTGGTAGCTCACAGCACTAACTGGCACTGTGGAGTGTCTCTGTTCATCTCAGACTGAGCTGTGCAGCTGGTTGCCCCATCCATCAAATCACCAGAGGCAGATCCTACCCGGGTTATCAGTCACAGACCTGGCTGACATCTGTGTGGTTCCCCCTAGGTTGGTAAGGTAAACTGTCCATGCACCACACTATTCCCCATCAATGTATTGCCCCATAATTTCTTTATATGTCACTGCCTGTCCTTTGTCAGTAGCCCAGTCTTCCTCAGCATCACCTATTGTCCACATTCTGTGACTATACAGCTCCCTGCTATCTCCCTAATATCCATATCACAACTGTAGGTCTTTTTCAACATTGTATGTTTGTTTGTTTGCTAACCTGTTCTTCCTTCCTTATACCCTCCTTCTATACCATACTTGCTTCTTGACATTCTTCCCTTATGGCTGGCTTAAAATTTGATACCTGTCCCTCAAAAAAGTATGTCCTTCTTCCCTCCCATTCCTCTTCTCTCCATATTGTCCTTCTGTGTGTATCCTTGCTTGCTCTTCCCCCATTCTGCATGTACTATCAGCATCTTTCCTCCCACTTACATAACAAAAAGACTTGGCATTTTACTGTAGTGGCCAAGCATGGGCTGCTGTAAGTGCCCATGGTGCAGCTAACATTCATAAGATGGGAAATGCCACCTACCTGATGTCTCCTCCTGGGTTACATAGCACAGCCTTTCCATCAGCATGGTATGCAGGCTACCATAACAGCAATATTTTAATATGCAGTTTTAACCCCAGCATGAATACATTGTGCTGGCACTCATGCACCTCTAATCAATATCAGCTGCAGCAGGGCACATACCACATAATAATTAGCACAGCATTATGGTGCTGTGCCACTTTCCTCAGTACCCCTGAGTATATTTCAGATATGAAGAAGGCTTTATGTAAGCACATAAAGTAACTGGGTGACATCAATAAGTTTCAAGTTCCAATGTTAAGGGTAATCCCCAATAGTGTTAGATTAAGCGATGAACAGGATAAAGGATAAGAATATAAATGGAAAATCCTGATAGATGCAAGTAAAACATCTACACACACACACACACACACACACACACACACACACACACACACACACACACACACACACACACACACACACACACACACACACACACACACACACACACACACACACACACACACACACACATACACACACACACACACACACACACACACACACACACACACACCTACATTAACTATTAGTAATCTCAATGATTACATAATGTTTCTATGAAAAGGGTGAATATTTAGTTTGTTTATATCCAATATTATGATATTTATGAAAGCTTGTGCTACTTGAGTCTTTGACAATTAAAATCATACCCCCAGATTTACTAAACTTCCGTGCTAGACTAGCTTAGTCCTGTATGGAAGTGCCTTGTTTAGAAACAGGACGGCAGCAAGCCATGCATATTAATAAGGCACGCTGCCCAAGCTCCTAGGCTTACACGGAGCATGTACGAATGCAGGGGGCGTGTCTGAGAGCAGACCTCTCAGAATAAATACACCCCTGCAATGTAGAACAGCAGAAAGTGGTAAGAAATCAGCGAGACCGCTCATAAGTGTCCGCATATCCCCACCAACAGTCCCCGATGTGTAGAACAGCAACAGTACATATAAATTAAATGAAGAAACCCGTTTATATATTTTTTTAAAAATCTGAGCACAGCTAACCGTAGGTGCACGTGTGTGCCCATTGCTTAGCTACAGTTAAAGCAGCTTATAAGGCTGAAGAGGATAACAAGGAAGATATATGCAAATGAAGCAGCACAGAAGTAGTGTAGTGGGCAGAGCATTTGCCTAACAAGAATACATTCCTGGTTCAAGTCCCACTGCAACGCAGGTTATTTTACATAGAAAAGCACGTGATAACCAACATTTTTGTTGCAAAACCCACTAAATAACATATATTTATGAACTGGAGTACTGCAGGAAATGTACATGTGAAGTGTCAGTGTCATAATGAATAAGGCACTAGTAAGCAGGTCTAAGCACAAATAAGCAGTAGTAAGTATATGTAAGCACTAGTAAGTGTGTTTAAGTGCATTTGCACGGGGATAAGCAGTGCCTACACAGATTAAGCAATTTAGAAGCTAACTGAGTATAAGAAACTGTAACTGGAACTGTACAGAGTTTGTGAGAATGTTCAGATAAAAAGCTGTATGTACAATTAGGCCCAACAACTGTACGGAATTTGATAGAATGTTCAAACAGTAAGCTGTAAGCATAATTATAACCATCAACTGTACAGACTGTGGCAGAATGTTCAGGTAGTAAGCTGTATGCATAGACATACCCCTCAACTGTTCTGACCTGTCCAGCATGTCCAGATAAATGGCCCAAATCTGCTGCCTAGTAACCTGTTCCCCTGACAAATTAGTGTGATGATCCAAGAAATGTAGGCAGCTTTTACTGACATATAACTGATAGTCAGACATGTGCATAGTTAGAGAATGTATATGAAAACAAACCTGCCATAGTAGCATCTAACCCAAAGTGTATGACAGCAATTCTCAAAATAAGTCACATTAACACCTGCATCCTGTCAAGCCTTGACCAGAGTGTGTGCAATAACAGATTGTTAGGTATGTGTATAACATCAACATGTAATCTGGGAGTATGTGTAGAAATTGTCCAGTAGTGTTAAAAAAGATTTTCTCCACAGCTATAACAGGTAAGAGGTGTAGACTGTAGTTACAACACAGTTCACTCATATACTTGTCTACAAGCATGAAATCTGTGAGTATGTGTAGAATCTGTCAGGTAGTACATGGACTATATGGAGTATAAGTACTATATGGAGGACACAGTCACCATCACAGACACACAAATCTACAAAATACCACTGTACAAAGTAAGGAAATTGGGTAGTGTAATGATACATGTAAGGGACAGATAACTGCAGTGACTAAGAAAGTTGTGAAAACTACAGGGATATATTAGTTATTAATTGACCTCTCTCTCTCACCCCCACCAAATGTGCAACAATAACCTAATACACACCTCAGTGGGTACGTGTACACTCTAAACTTTTGTTGGGACATATGTCCTATTGCTTTATAAATATTCACATTTGGTTTTATGCATGTGCCATGTTAAAATACTCCCATATGGCCTGTTGCCATCAATGACACCTGCATGCTGTTGTAATGGCCACTGTTGTCCCATATATGCATGTGTTCTGCTCGTTCTGCAACTGTTGTAAATCTGGTGTCTTGGGTTAATGAGAATAACTATACATGCTGTTATAACTAATCCTAAATGCTGTTGACTATTACTAACAGATATCTGTCTTAAAACTGCAACACCATAGCTGGTTTGAGAAGGCCGGTGCCAGTGGACCCATCTGTCCCACCTCAGCTGGCCATGGGACTGGGCACCAGTATGTCTGGGGCCCAGCCTGGGACCTCCTCCTCCATTCGCCCTGCACCACCTTCGGGTGGAACCACCGCAGGGGATGGGGCTCAGCCCCCCCCTGGGAGCAGGGGCAGAGAGGTACCTGTCCCCAATCGTCAGGTCTGGGCCGGGGTGCATAGCGAGCTCGACAAGGAGATTTGAGACCAGCTACACCAGCTTGATAGATATGTGGTGCAATTAGAGGGTGAGCCTGCCTCTCCTACCCAGCCCCCAGCACAGCTACCTTTGGCTCCGTGAAGGTGCAGTGGTGACTGCCCACGGGTGGGGACCTCAGTCCCACTGTTTCCATTTGTGGGCTCGTGGGCTTGTGACTTCCAAACACCCCTCCCCATCCAAGGTGTTTACCCACACGTGTCATATACCACCCCTGTGTGTGTCTTGTTTGCCTTGTCTGTTAACCTACCCAACTTACCTCCCCAAATATACCTACTACCCCTCCTGAACATCCCACTCTCACCTGCAAAACAAAAAAGGGCAATCTGTTCCCACAAAAAAATCACACCCCATACATAGCTTTTCATTTCACACATGGGTCCACTGGACACATGTAATCTGGTCTAATTGACATCACAATGAATTATTGTTGTCCTCACCCCCACCCAAGGGTTTGAGTGTCCAAATCTACCTCCAAATTCAGCGTATATTCACAGCTGTTGCTGTAGAAGAAATGGGCAGCTATGGACTTTCCCTACACCTTTCCTGCACATCCCTACTATTTTCCCGACTGTCTTTAGCTCTTTGTGCCCTTTTTTTCACCACTTTCCTATCAACCCCTGTTTCTTTTCTTTTAAAGAAATTAGCACGAGGGTAAGCGGGAGTAAGTACTTTTAAGCAGCAGTAAGCAGGTTTAAGTCTGTAAGCACAGAGGTAAGCTATGCCTACACAGACTGAGCAATTTAGAAGCTAACTGAGTGTAAGAAACTGTAACCAGAAGTTAGCCGTGCTTACCTCCATGCAAACCCATGCAAACCCGCTTACAACTGCTTTAAAGTGCCTTAATCACTCTGTATCCAATGGCCTGTGTTCTGCCCAGCAACAAAATAAACAGCCACTGCAAGGCTCGAGCCCAAGAACCTGCACATCATACACAAAGTGATTTACCACTAAGCCATGCCAAATATACATAAGTCTGATGTTTTCAGAAACATAACATTCAGCCCAGTCATGCAACAGTACAGAGAATGTATACCAACATCTAGATGTATGTGTGTGTAAATATATTAATATCTAAACAGATACAATATATCTATATATGTAAATATATATATATATATATATATATATATATATATATATATATATATATATATATAAATATTTAGAAATATATACATATATATACATATATATATTTATATATATATAAATATATATGAACATATATACATGCAAATGCCTACATCTACACATATATATGTCAATACCTATATGTCTACATATACACAGCAAGTTACATATATGTACGCAGATATATATCTTGGTAGGTATATACGGGCATAGTTATAAATATGTAAGCAAATATATATACCTATATAGGTATATATGGCCATACATCTGTAGATAGAAATGGTAGATTAACAGAAACATATATGTCCACATGCACCATTAATGGGGTTGAGTGGCCCCTAACAATATACGTCTTGTATGAATTGGCATACCCCCCCCACAGCCAAACATGTCTGCCCTGCAATACACTACTAAGTGTTGCAGATCCCATAACCAGGACCTGATACGACATGGGCATATGATGTTAACAGTACCACATCCCACCTGTATGATGTCAGACTGGTATTCATAACATATCATGCAGTACAGTTTTCCTCACATAGGATATGTAAAATGTGGAAGCTATCAACATCCCCAGGATACATACACACAGTCACATATATGCATATATGCAGATACAGATATACACACATATATATATATATATATATATATATATATATATATATATATATATATATATATATATATATCTATATATATATACACACACATATATATAGATATACATGTGGCTACACATACACACACAGAGATATGTACAGTAAGATACTTATGTAGTAGGTGCACACAATATGGTACAACCACTATGCCTACAGTTAACACCCTAACAACTGGACACTGGATGAGTCACCCATACAAATGACATTCATTGCCTGCAACATATATCCACAGAGAAGTCATAGGATAAATAACACACACAGGTTTGCAGAAATGGAATACCTTTATTTGTATATTATTACAGAATTACATGCCATGTCATATAGCTGTTCAGACACTGACATCCATATCAACAGAGTAATGCAACTGTGAAACAGTTATACTAATACATAGTCTGGAAAGGTCCACAACTGTTGCTGTCCAGGCCAAGCCCTTCAAATCGTACATTAGTAAAGACAGACTGGGCCACAGGATACCAGACAATCAACAGTAAGTGATGCAGGTGTATAGTCCAGCAGCCTCTATCTACACTCTGTACACAATCACTAGGTGGTAAAGACTTTTGTTGATCAAATGGGTTGTAACTGTTACATAACAAGGCATAACTGACACCATCACAGGTACACTGGCAAACAGAACAGTCTGTATGGCAGGAGGCAGTAGGCCTGCAGTAACCCACTTTATGAAAGTAATGTCAAGATAGGTGACATGTATGGTACTGTACATCCAGATACCTTAAGGCAGCTCACCCCTGATACCCCCACATATTGTAACAGCCTAGGTTATGTATGGTACACCCCCCCAGACTCAATAATGCAGGGCCATATACACTGGCCTCTGGAGTGCATATGGGCACATATGTAATGTGTAAATGTAGATATATGTTACAGCATCTTGCCTGTGACAAAGACTGTAGTTCTCAGAGTGACTTGTATAATGTTCCTGTTCCAAAGGATATTCTGTCTGTAAATCCCCGTTCCTGAGAAAATCCCTGAGACTCCTCACCCAGAACGTTCACCAGTGACTGTCCCTGTTGCTCAACCCAGTCCTAATGTTTATGTCATGAGATCAGGTTGCATCTTGAAACCTACTTCCAGATACACGGCAACCTGGACATGACTTGTTTTTCTTTATTAGTGCGGTGGTGGTGCTGCGGTAGCGTTGTCACCTCACAGTTACACGTTGCCCGTTCGATTCTCAGTTAGAGCGTCTTCTGTGTGACGACATGCGTGAACAGGCATTCCTTCGTTGAAGGTTGTGCGTTAGGCCCGACAAGCCAGCACGTAAAACTCTACTGCCAATCATTAGCGGACCGGAGTTCCGCTGTGGCGACCCCTAACCGGGAAAAGCCGAAAGACACAAACAAACAAACGACTGTCTGTATAATTGCATGCCTATTCAAATGTCATTGTTTATATGACACACCTCAGTAAGGAGGGAGTATGTAGGTCAGAGTGTGTGAAATACCTTTAAGAAGCTTTCCAGTGAGTCAGCACATGCATATTAGTACTGAGCACGTGCAAGCAACAGTGCCATTTTGAGTCAGCAGACAGAGTGAGAGCATGCAAGTATATAGTCACAGTTATTTCGTTAGTTCGTTTAAGTTTCATGTTCCTGGCATCCATCCTGATGTATTTGTATACAGTAAACTACTTAAATGAACACTCAAGCCTCAACGTTGTCTTAATGCACATAAGAAGAGCAACACTTACTATGACCTCCAAGGGCTCATTCCACAAGATCAGTTTCCACTTCTTTCACTTTATCAAAAACTTCAATAGATGGCATTTGTGCTGCTGCCACCTGGTCCAGCACTCAAACTTCTAATGCACATTACAAGTTGTATATTTTTTCAAGGGACAGGCCAGCATTTGGTTATGCCATCCCCGGAATATCCTTCCATGAAGACCACTCTGGGTTTCAGCAGTTGAGGACTCTGTCCCATTGGTTGAGGGACAGATGAAAATGGCATCAGATACAAAAGTTAAATACTCACCGTAATGATGCATCTGTTGTTTTTCATGCTTCCTCAGCCTCCCTCCCTTCAGTCCCCCTTCCATTAATTAAAGATTTATATATGGATCTCTGGTATGACCTGAAGGATTATTCCATATTGGTCTTTCTCCTGTCTCAGTTATAGGTCTTCCACTGTCTTGACTCTGGCACCTTGTCAGTTACCTTTCTTTCCCTTTATGAATGCTATTGTTTTTAGTCTTTTAAATTCTAAGACTAAAGCGGCAAACTCAGTTTGAGGTAATACTGGGTCTGGAGGGTATTATGGGTAAGGAAGGAGCTTGAGCTACTGATCCTAAGTCTGAAAACTGACCAAAGTCTGATCTGAGCTAGAATCTGAAACCCATTAGTTGAAGAAGGGCAAAATCAGACAACACAGATAGATGCATCATCACATAACTTTTGTTTTTGATCACTTTACTTTTATATACGGGTTATCCATATTTTTATCAAGGGAAAGAGAAGTTGTGGACAATAATTTTTAAAGAGCTGAAAGAATGCATTTACGAGGTGAGCAGGGCAAGAGTTAAGTAGGATGCGTTTATCCTCCCCATAAGTCTAGGTTATTTAGGATTACCTGATTTGTATGGATATTTTAGAGCTAAGCAGTGAAGGTTCATGTATAAATCAAAGTAGAAATAGATGATGATAAGGGGGGAGATCATAGTTCAAAGAAATGAGGATTTTGGATGCAGATCCTTAAGGAGAATAACAACAACCATACAGAATATTGGGTTCTGAAGGAAGAGAGAAGTCAGCAAGCAAAGGAGAGCAGTATTGCTGAAACTGAATTCCTCCTGAAGTGTTGGTAAGTACCTTCACAAGGTGGACCCTGTTTTTTCACAAAATCTCACCAAGACTACACTGATATATACTGTATTTTATATAGCGTGTATTATGGACAGAAGTAGGTTAAAAATTAAGAAAGATAGCTTGGTGCACAAGACCCAGGATTAAAAAAAAGTGCCCAATCTTGGTAGGCACACTGATACCAGGACTAGAAAAAAATGACAGTGTAGAATCCTCAAAATATGGAAGCATTCCTAAGGCCAGGCCCAGGGGGAGGATGCCCCCCCCCCCCCATTTCAGAAGGAAGTAGTAGTCCACAAAAATCACAAAAACTGATAGTGCAAGGAAGAGCCATAAAGACGATAGAGTGGACTATTGAGGATAAGAAATAAGTTGTGTATTATTACTATTATGCAAAAAGTCCAGAATTTACAGACGCAAGATATACAAAACATTAGGGGAGAAAATTAGAGGAAAGAAAAATACTTCCACAAGAAAAACTGTCAGAAGCTTCAAATAAAAAAAATGTGTTCATTAATACAACAGATTTGTGAAAAACATTATATAGACCAAGAAACTTAGGTTTGTTTGGAAAAAGAAGCATCTAAGGAAGTGCAAAAATATAAACAACAAAACCTAAAGAGTTTTGAAAAGTATAAAAAAGTATATAGACATGGGAAAGAGAGAGTTGATATGGTGCAATATTTATGCAAAGTCGAAAGCTAAATCGATACCAAAAAGGCAGTCCCAAAGATATTTGAAGAGAAATAACTTAAGAAATCACTTAAAGAAAGCCCAATCCCTCCGAGCTACATGCTCTAGGGACCTAAACCTTGTCACCACAATAAACAGAACATGCCGGAGGGATAGATTCCTGGCCCAGAGACTTCCCATACTCTGGAATAAACTACCTATCTATATCAAACAAAGCTCCTCATTAGCACTCTTCAAGAAAAAATCTTGATGATTGGATGGGAAATAGGACATTCACCTCAGGGATCACCTCTGTGGCTCTGCTCGACAGTGGCACAGGAAAATAATTTTCTTGGGTGGCAAAAGCTAGGGTACCTTTTTGGCTGGGCTTGTATAGGCCCCAGGGCCGATAGCCTAGTACCTACCTATGAATCTATGAACCTATATGGCCCCAGCCCCACCATATGTGTGGGGGATACAACAGCAGTGGACTGCTGGCAGGCATGGCAGCATGGTATACGTATATGTGCATATGTATCTCTATCTGTATATGTGTAGACATATACTGCTCTCTACATGTATATATCTGGATGTGTATATGCATATCTATGTACATATAGACACCCATCTATATATATGTTGATATGTACATGTGTAATTATCTGTATAGATATCTGGATAATCATATGTACATATATATTCACCATATTTCCTGAACATGGGGTGTAGCCCTACCTCAGCTCCTATAGTCCCACCTTCGTAGTGCAGGCATGTATAGCAGGTATATAAGCAGACTATTGCTACTGTAACAGGGATTGTCTTCACAGACATGGTGTGTGTGGGAGGTTACATCTGCTTTTCACATGTGCGCCATTGGCTATTGACAGACATCCTAAGGACATCATAGTACAGTACCACTGCAAGCATGTAATGCTCCTGTGGACTACAGCAGAGATACTGGCCAATAGATGTGGACATTATGACACACTCTGTACAATCCAGAGGTATACACAGAACCCTTTAGTGCAGAACATGTGGACCAAGCCTGACAATATGGATGTTAACAGCCATGAAGATGGACATAACACATAACGACTGGTATACATTCGCCCCCATAGTTTATGCATTCACACACCTCTGTCTGTCCTGACACATAATAACTGCGGGTACCAGAGGTGTCATGGCCACATACTACCCACTAGATATTGACATACATCTGTACAACATCCCACCGCTCTGTCTGGCATACATGACTGTTAAGGGAGGCCCGGCAGCAGTGCATCTTGAAAGTATCTGGACATGACACCTCGCTGGGTATGTCCACTAAGCTGCTAGGCATGTAACAAAGCACTGTGCAAGCTACAGGCAGACTGGCTCAACACTGGCCTACATCTCCTATGGGGAAATGCACATGTACCTGCATATATAGCAGGCTCTACAGGCATATCACAGCACAGGTTAAGCTACACCTGTGTGAAAGTGCATAACCACAGCCAATGTTAACACTGCATAGCCACATATGGTAAGCTAGCATAATATTATTGTATATGGACAATCTGTTCAACACCATCCTCATATGTGCCACTCACACACTAACCCTACATACACTGGGCCTCTACACAGTGTGGTCTGATGTCCATCTGTGGTATGGGACATGTGTGTGTATGCCTCTAAAAACATGTAAGCCAATATGGTAACATACAGTGGAGCAGCATGTAACATCAGATAGGATGGGACCTAGGACAATGACATCTACCACAGTCTGTACACAGACCAAGGTACATATTAACAATGCACACACTGTCGGCATTCACCATAAGTACACAGACCTCAGTACTGTACAAACAACCACAGAATGTCCAGATCATATCATCATATATAACCCCTACTGTACATAACATGTATAGCAGTCTGATATCTCACTGGCTTGTTATCAGATATGATCACACTAATGATGGTGTACAGCACATATGCACCTCTTAATGCATGACATTTGTACAAAGGTTGACAGAGTTGTGGCTGGAAGCACATACATTGGGCCAACATTGACATGTTGCTGTGATAACCTCAAACATTTACTGTTGTAACAGGGTTTGTTGCAACATATGCCCTATGAGGGATATGAGGTCAGTAACTGTCACAGCTTTCACCATCTACAGACTGCAATCATCACACTACCTTCTGCAGTTCACAGATAGATGCTCTGTGGGTAACACATGAAACCAAAGGCACAACACACTGCCCAATCTGCACATGACCTTACAGATGGGGATTCCTCATAAACATTGAACTGACATGGCAGGTATTAAAACATGTAGGACAGCCATATCCACACACACAAACACACTGTTAAACCAACATTACTCCAAATGCAGTATAGCAGCACTTACAGTCTGTAGTCAGGTCAGGCACATCCCCCTCGTGTGTGTTGCCCTGTTTCCACAGTGTATATTGTTAGAGGTAAATCTCCAATCCATCTGAGATGCTGTTTGCCAAACAACAGATCTAGTTCATGCTCATAGTGAATGAAAAGGCCCAACACCAACATGATGTTCCTAGATATTGGAGTGTGTTTCCATGCTATTGGCTATGGGAATGTTACCACAGCTGTTCCACATGCAATCAGCTAGGGGAGGGCTGCAATTTGTGCAGAGGCCATCAGCTGATCATGAGCATCACTTAAAATGGACATGCTGCTGCCTATGAAAAGCATGTGTAGGTCTCCACATCCACAAGTAAGGGAGTGAGAGAGGCAGACAGAGGCATTGACAAGTCAGGGAGGGGTGGGAAAGTAAAACCTAAGCATGTTTGTGTCACACACCTACCAGTACAGGGTAATAAAACCCCTGATGACTATGTAGTGCTATCACAGTCCTATGGATGTGCCACATAGGTTACCTGTTGTGGAGTCCTCAGAACATATATGTGATGGTGAGTGATATCTGCAGCAGGGATATGGTAGCTATACAGTAGGTGAAGAACATGTGCCTGTCTGCATGAACAGGTGCCAGCGTCAGCACAGCCACACTCTCACAGGGACGCATACACATTGGCACACTTGGCAGGGCCAGAGATACAGATCATCACTAGTGAGATTGCCAAAACACATTACTGTGCAGATATCACATGCACCACATGGGTCATACAGAGGTTATATGGGCAAAAGGTATGGGGAGGTGTCTGGCATCAGACAGCATGTGTCAGTATGCCACTGGGGGTTGTAGTAAGTGTGGATGTGATCATACACATCATACAACACACACACAAATACACAGGGTGCCAATACTGACATGCATGGGTGCATTTATCCACGGGTATGTGGTGGTCGACTGTGCCAGATGGCTCTACAAGGCTAGGTGATGGGTATACCTTGGCATCAGGCCACATGACAATGGTCTGCATTGTGGCTCAGGGTTGTGGTTTCTGCATTTGACCATACAGGTGGGTATTGTATCCACCATCCAGTCACCTGGGTGACTATTGCGTGTGGCCAATGCTGTGCATCGCTTGCCATGTATGTGTTCCATTGTTCATGACATGGACAGTGTCTGGGATGTGCATGCCTCCCACATACATGGACAGTGACATGTGGAACTGTACCTGGGGTTTGGGCCCATGTTGTGTGCACAGATTATCATCAGATGTGCCAGTCTTGGCCACCTGTGGCAGGAACTGGTAATGGACAGCAGATTATCCCTGCACCTACATTGATAGCATGCTAATGAAATCCCCTGGTGTCAGTGGCATCTGTCCATACAGGGCATGTTTTCAGGCATGGTATGTCCTTTGTGGGTCACATGTGATGGCACCACAGGTGTTGCAGGTGTCCAGTAGGGAACATGGGGAAGGTGCACTGTCTGCATGTATGCACCTATTGAACAGATGGACAGGGTGCCATGCCCTCTTTAGGCCACTGCATTCACTCCATAGTTACTATCAGTCACCAATATGCAGTGTATTACACACATATTGGATGTTGCCTCGGCATGTGTGTGTGTGTGTGTGTGTGTGTGTGTGTGTGTGTGTGTGTGTGTGTGTGTGTGTGTGTGTGTGTGTGTGTGTGTATGAGACATGGGTTGAGAGTGTGCTTTGGGTAATACTGGGGTTGCTAACTGTGATTGCCTGACCTTGATGTCACATGTATGGGTATGGATTTGCACCCCAGCCTCTCGGCTATTGCACATCTGTTATCCCTGTACAGTGGACATTGTGATATATACTAGGGTCACCATATAAGAAATTTGCAAAACCTACTCCACATTGGGCCCAGTTGTCACACACACACACACACACACACACACACACACACACACACACACACACACACACACACACACACACACACACCTACCTGTCATGTCTGGGAATAGAATCCCTACCTAACTAGTTTATTAGATTACAGCACTACGCAGTTATAGTACATGCCACAGAGATTACTGGAGTAAGCCTTCCTCAAAGGTGTATATCACATTGGCTGACATCAGCAGTATAGCCAAAGTAGAGTATTTAACATGTATTGAGTGTGACTAGCCTAAAATGTATTGCTCCCTACACAGACATTGGAACACACACACAAAACATCCACAACCAACTTGTGTGGGTACAGAACCCCTAACAGAGGTCTATATCACACTACAGCATGGAGCTGTTATTGGAAGCACCACAGGAATTACTGGACAACACCTTTACCAAAAGTCTATTTCACAATGAATGTTATCAGCAGGATTGGCAAAGTAGGGCATATGACATGTACTGAGTGTGACTAGCCTCTAATGTATTGCTCCCTACACAGACATTGAAACACACACAAAACATCCAGAACTGCCATGCATGGGAATAGAACCCTACCAGAATTCTAACTCACACTACAGCAGTATACTGTCATGGCACACCCTAGAGAAATGACTGAGCTACCACCTTCCCAGAGGTGTATTTCTGGGTGGATGACATCAGCAGCCTTGCCAAAGTTGAGCATTTGACTTGTAGGGAGTGTGACTACAAGCATTGCTCCCTACACAGACAGAGTCAGACAGACACACACACAATCATACACACCCTTGCCATGTCTGGGATTGGAATACCTACCTAACTACTTTATCACACTACAGCACTATGCAGTTACAAGGCCCGCAATGGAGATTACTGAACTACAACCTTCCCAGAGGTGTATTTCTAGGTGGATGACATCAGCAGCCTTACCAAAGTAGAGCATTTAAATTATAGGGGGTGTGACTACCCTAAAATGCATTGCTTTCTACACTGACAGAGTCAGACAGACACACACACAAACAGGTGTCAAGGCTAGGGTTAGATCTCCTACCTAACTAGTTTATCACACTATAGCAGCACGCAGTTATGGGGCGCACCACGGAGATTACTGGGATACAATTCTCCTAAAGGTGTATTTCACAGTGGATGACCCCAGCAGGCTTGTCATAGTGGGGCTATGGGGAGGGCAGTGTGTGTGCATGGGCCATAACCCATTCAACGAGGGGCTGACACGCCACATGCGGGCACAACCTGGGTCATATTTACAGGTGCATGTATACAGCTGCTAGATGACTACTTCCTTGAACAGTCATATTGCACAACTGGCACGTGCATCACATACTCTGTAATGCTGACATATACCAGTGGCTAGTATCTATAGTGAGTGACATCTGACCCTCGTGTGGTTGCAGCCCTTTGCCTGTGTGCTGGGTGGGACAGGCCTGGATGGCTCCTTGTCACAGTCACCCTCTTCCACACATCTATGTATGTTTACCTTTGGCTTATTATAGTGTGTTGTCCTTACATATATGCTTGCATTCCTATCCACTGTATGTGCAAAGCATGAGTGGTGCTTACTGAGGAGTGTCTACACTAACATCTGTGACTGTCAGATATGTCTGGTCCACTGGTGATTGCAGACATGGCCTTCATGTGTTTAAGTGTGTGAGCATGCCCAGTATGACCTTTCAGTATGTTGTTGACTGACATTGCCTTCATTTCTCTAAGTGTGTGGGCATGCCCAGTACGGCTATCTGTACTGAATGTGTGGATCGAGTCCAGGTCATTTGCACTGCAGTGCTGACCTTTGTGTTGTACACCTACAGGTAGCATGCTGTCTCTGCAGGATATCCGTCGATCATTTGGCATGGACTGTTACTGCATTTCTGCATTTCTATATTTCTGCGTTTCTACGTAGGATGGGAGGGCACACCTGACTATTTCTACATTTCTACACAGGATTATGGGGGGGGGGCACACCTGACTGTTACTATATGTCTACGTAGGACGGGGGGCACACCTGACTATTTCTACATTTCTACACAGGATTGGGGGGGGCACACCTGACTGTTACTACATTTCTACATAGGATGGGGGGCACACCTGACTATTTCTACATTTCTACACAGGATTGTGGGGGGGCACATCTGACTATATTTCTACATAGGATGGGAGGGCACACCCGACTATTTCTACATTTCTACATCGGATTGGGGGGGCCACACCTGTCTGTGACTACATTTCTACATAGGATGGGACGACACACCTGACACTTGCACACATTTGCCAGGACTGTACTGGTATGTCAGGTACTCCATTTCAGTCTGTTGTCTTACCTATCATGCTGACTAGAGGCATACCAGTGTACTACAGATCTTAGCTTTTAATTACATATTAGTTTCTGACTTCCTACCCTTCAGAACTGACATCCCACTGCCTGACCTGCTGTAGTCTGTCTATGTAGGCTTGGGGGGAGGTTACCCATAGGCCTCATTCAGAGGCCATAGCACCACCTTTGTTTGTATTTTTCTACACCTGTCCTGCTGGCTGTGACTGCTGTTGGGTATGTGACCCCTCCTGACTGGCATGTGTGTGTCACTTACCTTTTGGGTGTCCCAGTATTGAGGGTGGTGCTGCAGGGCTGCCTATGTCAGATGCTCATAGTACACTCCCTACACATGGTTAGGCACAGGTAGTGTAATGCTTGGCATCCCTTTTACTGTATGTGAGAGTCAGAGAGAGGTGTTATTCCCTGTGTCCCTCCTGTGTCAGTGTATGTGCTATGCGTTGCTTCTTTGCCAAGGCCAGGGCATACTGGGCATGCCTCTTTCTGCCTACTGGGGCAGGCTCAGGTTGTTCCTCCTCTGAGTCACTCTGTGCCTGTTCAGGCCTTGGCAATGGTGAGGGGCTGTGTGGCCCTGCCCCGTGCTGTTCCTGCTGCAGCTGTTTCCACAGGATCATATTGTGTAGCATGGCACATACAAGGACAATTTGGATACATGTAGCTGGTGAGTACTGTAAGGCTACACCAGATGTGTACAAGCACTGGAACCGTGACTTGAGCATCCCAAACACATGCTCTACTATAATTCTGGTCTGTACGTGTGCCTCATTATGGAGTTCTTGGTTGGGTGTGTGTGTATTTCCAATGGTTGTCATCAGCCACGGCTCCAGTGTGTATCCAGCATCCCTGATTAGGAGACCGTGAGGATGTCTCCATTGGCAAATCTCTGGTACACCTGTGTCAGATGTCAGATGTGGGAATTGTGATAGCTTCCAGGGCAGCCAGCACACACATTCGTTATTATGCCCTGGGCAGCGCACACAACCTGGCAGTTGATGGAGGGGAAGCCCTTGTGGTTGATGTAGACCCTTCCCTGCTCACTGGGTGGTGCTTTGATGCATATGTGAGTGCAGTCTATAGCACCCACTAACTCAGGTTATTCTGCTATTTGGTGGAACAGTTGCATATTGCTGGCCAATGCCTAATGGGTGTTGGAGAAATATACATGTTCACAGACATATGCTGACATGGCATCCAGGAACTGGTGGAGTACCCTAGATGTTGATGCCTGTGAAATCCCCATCATATCCCCAGTTGGCCTTTGGAAGGTACCTGTAGCTAGTATTCTAAGGCCTACATATTCCTTGGTATCCACTGGGATGGGTTCCTCTCTGACAGTTCTGTGTGTCAGCCGTGGCCATCACAGCTCAACAATTTGCTGTAGGAGGTCCCTGTCCACCCTATGGCGCTCCACTATCTCCAGCTCATGTAGCCCCTGGTAGGTTACCCTGGGTCTGCACAGTCTTCTCCATCTCCTCACTTTGGGTTGGTGGACAGCATTCATATCCTCACCACCCTCAACCTCTTCCACAAGTTGTTGTATGATAGCTATTGCAGCCTCTATCATTTTGCTGTACTGAGTATTAAAAGTTTCCCGCTTGTTTACACCGGTGGTGTAGAGTGTGGAAAAAACCAGAAGGGAAGGTGTTTACATAGTTTATAGTAGTGCTCTCGGCTGGGATGGTCTGCTGCCTGTGTAATTGGCTGATTCTGATACATTTCACCTGCCAGCTATGCTAGTTCTCCTTGATTACCTTCCTCCTGCTGTTTTCCCTTACCATTGCCTTCCTGTTTAAGCCTTGGTGCGCGCCACGCAAACAGAGTGCTCAAATGTGCACACTGCTGCTATTTCCTGGTTTAACCTCTTTTTTCTTTCTTTAAAACCCAGTGCGTAGTGCGCACACCCACTTAGGCTTTGTACAGAGTACTAAGCAGGTTTAGACACACCCACTAGCGTAGCTGTGCTAAGCTATGAGCAATCCCGAGCCACAGGGCTACAATCCGCTTACAGTGTGCACGACATACCCCTCCATGATGTAACCTAACTCCTAGGCTTGCACCAAGCTATTCCTACTCTTACACTGTTGGGACCTGACTCACTTGTTGGGGAAAACTGGGATTCACTATCCTTCCCCTCATTTGCATAGGATTGCCTGCTAATGCATAGTTACATGTCTCACACTGAGCCTCCCCCCTTAGCAACCACTACTCACTGGCCTGGTTGTCTTCTGCCTGCCACTGACTTGCATGGCAGAATAGTGGTTTTAGTTAGACTGCTTATTTTAGGTTTATTTTATTATTTTCCCCCCGATCCCGTTTGCGCACCGCTGCCCTATGCTTAAACAGCCGTGATCGGCTAAAAAAAAAATAAAAGTTGATTTTTGTATTTTTTTTTTTTTGTTTGCAATGCCAATGGCCTAATAATTGGCCACTGGCATGCTTACTACATGATATGCAGCCTTTATTTGAGGCTGTCACAGCTCCGTTTTGGATTTTGCAGAAATGTACTCGGTTACTAACCGAGTACATTTCTGCAGATAGCACTAGTCCTGCACGAACTGTTGCAAACTTCCTGGATTGCAAAATCACCTGCAAATGGGGTGATTTGCATACCAGGGCTTAGTCCGTGCAGGATTAATGCAAGAGCACTCGTGCAAGCCCCAGCAGTCTGTTCCTGGATCGCACGGCAGACATATTGCCTGCTTGAGCTCCTACACCGATCATGCACTCTGTGCAAACTTTTGAGAATCCGGGGGACTGAATTTCCTTAGCAAGCTGTTTCATTTTTACACATGCATTGTTGGGTTATATAGTTGTTAGACTTACTAGTTTCAGATGTAAGTACTAGGCTAGCTGCTATATTGAGCCCTTTTAAGCCTAGCTAACTTTCCTTTTAAAGGTGAGAATCAAACCCTGTTCCTTGTGAATGTGAGATAAACACTTTAACCATTACACCAACACCCAGCCCCTGTAACAACCCCCCAATCCCTATCATGAATTGTTTACAAATGTCACTTTACATGTGGATTCTTAGTAGAAAGAAAAACATTTACATGTACAGGATCATCCAACTGGTTTCATGAAAATTTAACTATGTTTCACAAAGTCACAGCAAATGGACATAGCTACCCAATTACTTTCTCAATATCTCAGCTATATTTCACAGAGGAGTGGTAAATACATTGCAGCAATTCTAATACTATTTGCATGCAATCATTATTTCCTAATAGTATTGAAAATCGAAGGAGGAACTTATGAACAATTTTACATGTCCTGGAAGTCTTCCAACCTAAGGGTTTTAAGGCAATCTTGCATAAGACAAAAACTGACTTTGTAGTTGTTTACTTCCTGGAAAACATTATTTGTCTTTGACACAAAATAATGGTAACTAATAAGACATTGACAATAAGATACTGGCTTAGGTCAATCATGGCTAAGAAAGTGAGGGACGTAATTGGAATCTTAAATTCCTGGCGTAATGTTATTATGGGAATTGAAAAGATAGCAGAACCAGGATACTGATTGCTTAAATAAAGCATGGGATCTCTGGAGAGAATGAAATGGGAAGAGGATCTGGAAAAGGCTTATGGCCATGTAAAGCAATCTATGAAAAATGCTGCAGTTGTAGGGATCTCTGATTGTGAGTGGCAGTTCTATGCCATGTTTATTTACTTTATTTGTTGACTTGATAAAGTCAGTAGATGCAATTTCTTCTTTTTTTTCTTCTGCGGCAAACAATGAGCCTTTTAAGGTAATGTGACTAGGTCAGAGTCACACTTGTGGCAAATGAAGACTACAAGAATGAGTGTGACTTATGTGGAAGGCAACGGATGGTACAACACTGGTACTGAAGAATATTCACTCTGTCAAGCTAAATACTATGGTGTGCACACACACACACACACACACACACACACACACACACACACACACACACACACACACACACACACACACACACATACCCACACCCACACACAGATACACAGACACACGTAGACACACATACACCCATACACACATACACACACACACACACACACACACACACACACACACACATGTGGGAGCACGCACACACACACGCGTGCACACACACACACGCGCGAGCGCGCACACACACGCACACACGCACACATACACCCACACACTCACACACACACACACACACACACACACACACACACACACACACACACACACACACACACACACACACACACACACACACACACACACACACACACACACACACACACACACACACACACACACACACACACACACTTAATTGAACTTCAATATACATGAAGGTTGAAAATAGTTTCAGAGAGTTACAGAACACAATGGAAAGTGGATATATTCTCCAGGGAGAAAATGTGCCAAAACTGTGAGGGATGTATGACTTTATCCTGCCACAGATAAACTTGAGGAATGAGAAAGCTATTTGATTGTATAGTAATTGTAAAATTTCAGGGAAGACAGAAGGAGTCTACTGTAATTTCACAGATGGAAATTATTCCATAAAAGAAATTATAGCAAATAACAAAATAATGAAAAATGGAATTAGTCAAGCAGAAAATTAACTACCAAGAAATAAAAACAAGGCAATGGCTTTATATTTTGAAGCATACTAACTCCAAAATATTTCAGACTTCCTCCCTTCCTCCCTCCCTCCCTTCCTTATATCATATCACTCTAATAACACCAGTCTTTTGTTTTAAATGGTATTCAGTTAGATTTCATTCACTAATGCCGTGTTGATGGAACATGGTCCTACTACATATTCTCTAAAGGAGTTTGCCACATCTACTGCAGCTGTACAATAATTTGAAGGCAGAACAAGTACTATATAGTGTCACATTGACTGCAGCTGTACAATAATTTGAAGGCAGAACAAGTAATATATAGTGTCACATTTTATGTTTTTTTTAGTGTTATTAATTTGCTTGTTAGTAAAATAAATGACCTTGTGACATCTCAGACTCTTTTCCCCTTCACTCAGGCTACATGTCAACAGTACATGCAGCATAGATGAGTATTTTTTACAACAACCAACTGTTAGGATATGGGATGTATCCACTGGTTCTTTGTAGGCTTGGGAATTTCTAGAAATCCCTGAAGTATAATCCATGGTGCAGCTATGCTGAGGACACTGTGCTACCGCCAGCCACTTCTTAATACTCCCATTAGGCCAGTGGTACAGACAATGCCAGCGTAGTCTGGCTGTACTGTCCCTTCTTCTGTTGTTTGTTGTGTAGCTGATGCACTCTGTCAAGAATTGTATGAATTTGACCTAGCAATTATACATGCTACTTCACATAACTGTATGTTCTGTTTCAGCAGTAATCTGTATTAACTAGTAATGGCTATAACAAACCAAATTGGCATGGAGAGTTGATATCTGCTATTAATTCATTGCTGAGTGAATAGCCTCACAAACTGTTGCTCTAGTTGGGTAAAGAAAGTTAAACCACCTCAGTGTTTTATTGCTTTTGGTCAGTTTTCATCTGCCCATAATCTTGCAACTATGTTAAAGAATGGCCTGGACGCCACTTCTTTGGATTCTGACACTACCTCTTCCCTTACCATGCTTAGCAAATAAGCTTTAGCACTGGCATGGCAAACTGGTGGGTAAGTGGCCACCACACATGAATGATCAAGATTTTAAGCTACACCTCATGTTCAGTGACAATTCCTGAGAAACTTGTATCTTTACCTATAGAAGCATAACATTTAATACCTGACAAGGACTGTTTCACTTGTATGACTTGTGTATTTTCGTACTATTGATGTAAGCCTGAAATTCTAGTAAACTGACACGCTACTTCTCTTATTTTTCCCTACACTTGTAAAGAGCTTACTTTTGTCCAACAATTCATTCCTTAAGTTATAGATTTAACCTTAATGATTTCAAGTTGGTGTTTTCAAACTCGTACTGACATCTATTAACAAAATCCTTCTTACAAATAGGAAAAGAATGCAAATAGATTTCTAGATGGACTAAACCCCCCCAAAATGATGCAGAATCAGGTTAGTAATACTACTGTTCCGTACAGACAGTGAAGTTAAGAAATGGGATGGGCGGGACATGTGCAAAGTCAGCTATGATATCCATGGCCATGCTGAATGAACAAATGGATCATATTGCAAGATTACACAAATTTTTAGAACTATATCACTCACCTTGTTGTCAAACATTCTAGTCAGTTCCATACTATGGCACCACCACAGAGCCTGGAAAAGCAGACTTTCGTTATTTTCTACTTCTGAACTGTCTTGACTAAATTAGGTTTAGAGCGCTCCTACGTGTATTAAAATGTGGACAACCTGAAGAGTGATTTACTCTGTCCCAGAATTCTGAAGGAGACTGTGCACAAATAGCCTTGGCCTTTCCATAGTACATGTATACTATATTTAAGTAGTACAGAGCATAGATCCTCACATTTGAAAACAAAGCAAGCATGGTTGCTGTATGGGTGTTTGTTGATTTAAGCCATATGTTTTGCTTTCTGCTAGACATCTTTTTAGACTAAATTACTACTATTATATAAAAATGTATATCATATGATATTATGGAATACATCTTAGCAGTCTAAACAGGGGCAGACAGTGGTACAGAAACATGACCTCCCTCTGGAAAGTTAAGAGGAATTTTTCTGCAGTAAGACTGAGATGCTAGAAATAGGGACCATTTTTGAAATCCTATCAATGACATTCAGGATTATGAGCCATTATTTGATACTGCTAACTGTGACAGAGGAAAGTAAGACCCCACCCACCATTAGTGTTCCTGGGTTAGGAGTTGTCAAATAGGTGACATGATTATGATTAAATTCTGGACTGCACTCTAGTACTTATCACTGGCCTTCTTGGCTGTTAATTCATGGCCTTGTTTTTATTTTGCTGTTTTTATTCTCTTTCTTCATTAGTTGTACTAGATGATCTACAGGAACTTAAAGTCACCACATTCATGGAAGATTCCAAGATTGTCAGGTTATCTCAGCCAAGTACTGAGCTCATATAGGTAGGCATCATTTGCCAGTCACCACTACAGAAATCTTCTCTAGTAATCTTTTTTGCTGGCTAACAGCTAGCACGTTTGTTCATTTCATTGATTTCTCAGCCCTGAGGGTAGGCCTCACATTCTAATACATCAGAATATGTCTAAAATCATGAATTCGTCAAAAACCTTACATACAGTCAAATTAGACAAAATAAATAAGGAAGCAAACCTCTGCTAATTGTGATCTGGATGCATGAAACATGATGGCAGAGTAGTGATTAGGAAAGGCATACTGACAGCACACTAGGGATATCTCCTGTTTCCCATTTGATATGCATCATTCACAGACTGGGATAGACTGTACTTTTATGATGATCACTCCATGAAGAGAGAATAGATGTTAAGTTAATGTGGGTGAGAGCAGGCTGACTGCCAAAAAACATCTGATCTGGTAATAGTATTTTGTATGTTACATACTCTAATTTAGACAATAGTCTTTCACTATGTTTGATAGGTTGGGCTAAATGAAGCATCCATTTCACCTGCAATGTGCTGGGGGGTATGCTGTTAACCTGCTTAGCCAGTGACCAGACTCAAGGCAGGGAACCACACAACCGTACATTCTAAATCATCACTGAGGGACCTCTCTTCCTGGAGTCCTGAAAGGTTCAGATTTGGTTATTTTGTTAGATTTAGGGAAAAATAAACTTCCCAGTTTAATGTGACTGGAAAACAAGAGGAGTTAAGGACTTTAAGCTTTTACATGTAACTTGTCATCAGCTACCTCACTGGTCATATAACTGTACTCTTTCAGCTGTCTTATGCCTTAATAGCTAATGTTTCCTTTATCTAAATGCTTCCTGTATTATCATAGTTTATTAAATATCTGTTTACTCTTATAGCCTTGGATTTGCCTTTGGCCTCAGTCACAAGTGAAAAGTACCATTGATGATATAGTCTTCTTACCTGCTTAAAAGGGGTCCTACATGAAACCCGCTACATGCATGATTAACAAATAAGTGAATAATTAAAAAACTACATCTTTCTCCCTACTTTACTATATATACTATCATCTGTGATGAACCCTGGCTTCATTTTAAATTAAATATATGAGCACAATGTTAGTTATACTTGGCTTAGTGTGTTGACGGATATTACCAAATAATCCAAGTGCAGTAATATTTAAAGCAAGTTCATTTAAAACAATGCTGTGTAAACAGCATTTCCCAGAGTCATATGTGTTTTTGTAACATAAGATGAAGTGCAATGATTTTGATTTTCATCAATAAAAAGGTTCTGGTGCATGAATAGCAGTGTAATTTCAGTAACATGCATTTTCTCTTGTACAAACTCTTCTCTTATGCTTTGGAAATGTGCACGCAGAATAAAGGAAGATAAGAAATGTCATAAGGACCATTAGAGTGTCTGCAGGGAGTGCCACTTGAAATGTCTCATTTGTCACTTTCCTAGCCATTACTGCATATTTCGCTATTCCACCCTATTGACCTAATCAGACTTCAGGGTCAGTTTTAGCTCTTGAATCAGTGTCTGATAAAAAATAAATAAACTCATGGTGGCCTATCCAAATAAGTTCAGTTAATCAACTTGTATGCATAAATCACAACTGATGTTAAATCTGCAGGTGGCACTACACACTATTTCTCTTTATTTTTATGAGTATGAATTATGTGGTCCTGAGCCAAGAAGCTCACATTAATGCAGCTACCAAAACAAGTTCAAACCAGAATGGCCACTGTTAGTTATGCAATCATTTGGGCTGTTATGCAAAAATGAGTCTGCTTTATCCTGGAGGTGTGTGCTTCCACACAATTAACTGATGCAAACACCTGATACCTTTCTGCTGATGCAGTTAATACCTCCAAATGCAAACTTGTTTTCTTTGAACATGACAAATGCGATCACATTATCTGCAATAACAGAGAAAAACAGCCATGTTACTTTTTTATATGCTGCCTAAATGATTCAAAGGAGTGGGAATTGTACTGCCACTTAATAATTTAGAGTTTATTAAATCCGGTGAGGTTCATGATTAAATTACCTGCAGTGGAGCTTAAAAGTTCATTAGATCTTTGTCCGTGATTCTAAACACCTGTTAGCTATATCTGATTACGTACCCGAGGCTGACTTGAGTTGTATGTGCTTCCTGCATTCAGCACTACTGTCACCAAATTGCATGGATTTCAGACACACCATAGTAATAAACAGTTAAAAGCATGGCATTCCCAACAGCATGTGCTTCTAATTTTACTGTTTTGACATTGTCAGAGCTTTTCCACTCTGTGATTTCTGAAGGCAATCCAGTGACTGAAGGTGGTCTGATTTTTTTATATTCATTATTTTTCTCCCTCACCAGCAAAGAGTCCAGTTAGTTTCCAGTTTCCTACTGTTAGACCATATTTCATGGAACACTTTTCATAGTTTTTGGCAGTGTCAGACAAATCTCTGATGTGCTGAATATGTGGCTTTATGACATCTGAAAAGTGAAGCTCTTAATCAGCATTTCTGTGTATGTTCTGCTTTCTGAAACAACAGTTGCTCCAGGGTTCGAGTAGCTTTACATGCATTTTAAGATGCATTTTAAGATGTCTAATGTAAGGATCACCATGTCTTCAAACTGCTGTCAAGGCTTGTGTCTGCTCTTTCTCCTTTTGTAGCTTAGCTCCATAATGACAATTCTTGTTTTACATCCTCTCTTCATTTCTCTGTCTTCGATCAGTTAATGTGAGGCCTGGTTTACTCATTAATCAAAGTATGCATAGTGCTGACAGGTAATATGAAAATGATTCTGACTTCTTTGTCACCAGACAAATGGACTTGAGCTTATGTTTAGGCCTTTCAACATAAAAGTATTATGAAATATTTGTATAAAGTCCTTTCTGAACTCCATTCAGGATCTTAGCAATGTTTTATAACAGGTTGCAGGGAATCCTAGTGTTCCTTTTCAAGAAGCCCTTTCATCATGGAGACTAACAGATGGTCATTGTGATCCAGTTACAAAAAATGTCTTGTCTATCTATAAACCTAGCAAATCTGCTGGGCATTGTCCTTACTCATACAAGGTTGCTAAGGCCTGGAACTCTATACCTATATCCATCAGGTCTATACATTCCCTCCCATCTTTCAAAACCACTCTGAACAACTTCCTACCTAAAATGTGCCTCTGTTCTTGCTCAAAGCCAGGATTAATTATATCCTTAAATGTGAGCAAGTACCATTTCATTCCTTATACCTCCTTACTCTCCCTTCTTCATTTACTACCTTACTGCTATCTAATTCTCTTCCTTGACTTTCTCTCAAAATATACCATAAGCCTTTTCCCCCTCACTTCATATTGCAATTCCTATTTGTATTAAACTAACTTACCTTTAATTTCTCTACAAACTGTCTAAAATTTCTCTAAATGTTAAATGATTGTCATATACCTTGTATCGATTCTTAACCAATGTTTTTATATTATCTCTAATTTGTTATAATTATTTAAACTGCAGATGTTTTTGTTTTATTTCTGAAGATTGTAAAATTATTTTTCTTAAAATGTTTTGGAATAATTTGTAGCTTTTCTCCCCAGGCCTCCACAGAAAATGAACTTCTACCCAGTCAGACTTTCCCGGTTATCAAATGTCAATAAATAAATAGACTGAAATCTCTGTAGCCATTACACAGTTACAGAATATAATAAAGCTAAACAAAATATGATTGCAAAGTGATAGCAGTAAGAATTTTTTTTCTATGCAGTTATAAATAATTGTTGCTGCAGACATAAATATATGTATGGTGCATGCAACTGTCCCCTGGATTCAGTAAGCTCTGCACGGCATGCAGGAATAGTGTAGGAGCTGCCGGAGGCAATATGGCCACCGAGAGATCCAGGAACAAGCTCCCAGGACATGTATGCGTGCTCCTGCACTATTCCTACATGGACACAGCTCCTGTATGCAAATTACCCCATTTGAAAGTGAAAACCATGCAAATGAGGTGAATTTGTGATCCAGGAAGCTGGCAGCTGTCCGTGCAGGATTACTGTAATCTGCAGAAACGTACTCGGTTAGTAACAGTACATTTCTGCAAACTACAAAATGGAGCCATGACAGCACCAAATAAAGGGTGTATATAACGTGTAAAGCATGTCAATGGCCAAATATATAGCCACTGGCATAGAAAACAGTTGCAAAAATAAAAAAAAATAACTTTTTTTTTTTTGGTTGATTTCGGCAGTTTAAGTGTAGGGCAGCAGCGAGCAAATGGGATCGGCTGGAAAATAACAGAAAAACCCTGAAAAAAGCTTTCCCTGCAAAATCACAATTTTGCCATTAAAGTCAATGGCAGGCAAAAGACAATAAGGCCAGTGAATAGTGGTTGCTAAGTAGGAAGGTTCAGTGTCAGACTTGTAACTGGGCATTAGCAGGCAATCCTATGCAAATGAGGGGAATGATACTGAATCCCAGATTCTCCCTCATGGCTAGCCTGCACCCAACTTTGCAGGTGCAGAAAGACCATGGTGCAAGCCTAAGAGCTAGCTAACATCATAGATGGGTGTGTCAGGAATACTGTAAGCTTATTGAAGCCCTTTGGGTCGGGTTTGCCCTTAGCTTAGTAGAGTTAAGCAAGGGGGTGTGTCTGAAGCTGTAAAGCTCTCTTTACATTGCCTAAGCGAGTGTGCGTGCCGCACACCATGTTTTAAACAAAAAAAAAGGTAAACCAGGAAATAGCAGCTCTATGCACATCTGAGCACTGTGTTTGCACGGCACACCCCTGGCCTTAAACAGGAAGTCAATGGGAAGGGAAAACAGCAGTAGGAAGGTAATCAAGGGAAATTAGCCTATCTGGCAGGTGAAATGTATCAGAATCAGCCAATTACAGAGGCAGCAGCCCAGCCCAGCTCAGCATACTACTATAAACTATGCAAACACCTTACTCTCACCATTGCCAAGGCCTGCACAGACACAGAGTGACTCGAAGGAGGAACAACCTGAGCCTGCCCCAGTAGGCAGAAGGAGGCGTGCCCAGTATGCTCAGGCCTTGGCAAAGAGTAAATGCATAGCACATACACTGACACAGTAGGAACCCAGTAAATGACACCTCTCTCTAACTTACACATACAGTAAAAGGGATGCAAAACATGACACTATCTGTGCTTAATCATGTATAGGGAGTGTACTATGTGCATCTGACAAAGTCATCCCACCAACACCATCCTCACTACTGGCACAGCCACAAGGTAAGTCAGTCACTCTCCCTATCAATTGCTGAATGGAGTAGCATGTTTTGTTACTTGTATCTATGGTAAGGATGTGAGCATGCAAGGGAATCAGGTGGCTGAATGGGATGCCAGCAGATAGTAGATACCTATAGTGGCAGCATGAAATCTGTAACAAATACTGGTGTCACCATAATAGCCAATACTAGAAAAGGTGACAAAACCCACTGCAGGAAATGTGGTGGGCCAAATGTGTATCCATAGGACACACACATGCAAGTCAGGGAGGCTTTCATACCCAATAACAGTCTCAGCCAGCAAGACAAGCATAGAAAAGCACAAAGAAAGGCTGTGCTAAGGCCTCTGATTGATGGCTATGGAGAACAGCCCCCCTCCATACCTACACAGACAGAGTACAGCAGGTTAGGCAGTGGGATGTTAGTTCTGATGGTTAAGATGTCTGAAACTGAAATGTAGGTCAATAAAACATAAGACGTGTAGTACACTGATATGCCTCTAGTCTGTATGATAGGTCAGAACACAGAATGAAATGGAGTACCTGAAATACCAGTACAGTCATAGCAAATGTGTACAGTTGTCAGGTATGCCCCCCCCCCTACAATCCTATGTAGAAATGTGGTAACATGTATGTGTAGGTATGATATCAGTGGAGCACAGATTACCTGAGGCAGCCAAAGTAGCAGGATAGATGGTAGCATGTGTACAATATGCAGGGCTGCATGTGTTAGGTTGGTGTGTGTTGTATATTGTGTGAGAGTGGTCAGCATGTTGGCATGGGGAGGTTTGTCCTGGTGGCCATTGGCCAGTACTGCCAGTGACAGGGCCAAGTTCTCACAACTGCAGGGTCAAACACAATGCATCCCAGCAAAACACATTCCAGCAGTAAACCATAGTAATTGGATATAATATCTGTCACCATCTGAAAGATCGACATGGCATGAATATGTGCCCAGACATACAAATAATACACAGGTGGAAGTACCCCCGACAGACAGTGAATAATATGTTACTGTCTAATGGACACACCTTTGGAATTGTACATACAGGTTAGCAGCACATTACTTGGGTTTGTAGTATGGAATACCGATGTCGTCTGACCAAACACTGGCAGACCACAAAGGTCACAGGTATGAAATATTGAGAATCTGCTGATGTCCCTGCACAAGCCAGCATAAGTGGAATGCCCCATGTATATCTGTGAGTCAGATGCAAGTAGCATCCATAGCACACATGCACCCACCTCACCCCACCATCACCCACAGGTACCTCACAGGTCTTATCACTGCCATTGGGAATGAGTACAATATGACCCCCATGTCTGTATGGAAATAGCCACAGAATACAGCATGCTGAAGAGGTGTCCCATGCAGGTGTGTCCCTAGCTGTAAGCAGCACCCTGCCAGCATCCATACCACTGGATCAATAATGACAGAAACTACTGACATTAACACCTTGTACACCTACCCTGTCACCCCAGGGGAATATAGTGGCTTGCAGTCTGGGACTGTAGGAGTGACACAATGTAACGGCCTGCTACACCTGGCCTGCATCACTACCAAATGCCCTACAGTCCTCTGCCAAAGGCCTGTGTCTCACCTGTACTGCCAATGTATGTTATGTCATGGACTCCCAAATAACAACATAACACAGTTCACAAAACCCAAATTCAAGGCCATGTTGACAAATCCCAGTAACATGTCCACCATTTCCTACTGCATTAACTGTGGACCAACACCAAATTACTGCTTGGAAAAAGTGATAACTATAGGGAACATATCAGATAATGTTTGCATAATGTTTGGAAGAGGACAGAATAATGGGGGGGGGGAGCATGGATGCCATGGAGTGTGTGAAGTCAAACTCAGCAGTGTGTGCATACTATCCCTGCCTGTAAACACAGGAATGGGTGATGACAAACCTGCTTGTAAACCACAATGTGAAGGGGGTAATGTCCAGAAATATGACCCCTGCCTTTGGGTAACCTGTGTGAATCTGTACAGCTGTGAGGTATGGCCACAGCAGGATATTTCCATACTTTCACATCAATGTATGTACAAGCATGGGATCCTCAGCCACCACTGTACCAAGGTGCTGAACCATTTACACAGACCCATAAGCAAGTGTCTACAGCTTCCCCTTCAGAATGGCATGATTGTGCAAGAATATGTAGGCTGCAGACCACAATATTGGACACAGCTGCATTCACCCTGTGTTCCCCAGGAAATTACTACAAGCAAATATGTATGCCTGACAGTAGCTGAAGACATAAAACATCACAGTGTAAAATAGTACATATGTCTAAATATCTCTGCTAAGCACAGACGCAATTACCTACAGTAACTCACTATCCTTTGCCCATTTTGACCCCAAATTGTCAACCGATCTACAGATATTCCACAGAAACAGGTTGCTAGCTGTAGGTGTAGAACACAAAAGCCTGCACTGGAGTACAATCTACGTGGAATGGATTCACACATTCAATACAGAAGGTCATACTGGGCATGCTTCCACACTTACAGAAATGGAGCCCATGTCTGGCAACAACAGTGGACTATACATATCTGATAGCACAGATGTTTGTGCACACATTCCACATTTCACTCCAGTCATGCTTTGAATACACATTAGATAGGAATACACACATATATCCAAGGACAACACACTATAATAGGCCAAAATTACACATATATAGATGTGTGGAAGAGAGTGACAGACAGTGACAAATAGCCTTCCATCATGAGGCCTGTCCCGCACAGCACACATCCAATTGGCTAAAACCACATGGTGTGTAAATGTCAATCACTGTAGACATTTGCCTCTGGTATCCCTCAGTACTATAGTGTATGTGGTGCTTGTGATAACTGTGTAACATGACTGTAAAAGTCAGTTTTATCTAGCAGTTGTATACACGTACCTGTGAAATATAAAACTGTTTGTGTATTAGTGTTGTGTGTCTGCTTACAGATTAAAGGTTTATGGCCCATGCACACACACACACACAGACACACACACACACACACACACACACACACACACACACACACACACACACACACACACTGCATTCCCCATTGCCCTACTATGACAAGCCTGCTGATGTCATTCACCTTGAAATACACCTATGGGGAGAGGGTAGCCCTATAAACTCAGTGGTGCATGATATAACTGTGTAAGGCTATAGTGTAATATACTAGTTAGGTAGGAGTTCTAATCCCAGGCATGGCAACTGTGTGTATGTGTGAAGATCAATGCTTTTGTGGCCAGTCACACTCACTACACTCCCCATTGCCCTACTTTGGCAAGCCTGCTAAAGTCATTCACTTTGAAATACACCTTTGGGAAAGGAATAACCCTATAAGCTCTGTGGCGTGTGCTATAACTGCAAAATTCTGTAGTGTGATGTATTACTTAGGTAGGAGTTCGATTCCCAGACATGGAAACTGTAGATCTCTGTGTAAGGATCAATGCTTTTGAGGCCATTCACACGCACTACAATATCCATTGTCCTACTTTGGCAGGGCTGATGATGTCATTCATTTTGAAATACACCTCTGGGGAATAAGTAGCCCTGTAAGCTCTGTGGTGTGTGCTATAACTGTGTGATGGTGTAGTGTGATGTACTAGTTAGGTAGGAGTTCTAGTCCCAGACATGATAACTGTGTATTTGGTTGTGTGTGTAAGGATCAATGCTTTGGTGGCCATTCACAGTCACTAGGCATTCCTACAAATGGAGAACATTGATAACTGTGCAGTAGCAGAGACCTGATCCAAGGCTCCAGAAAGCATCCCTGCAATACCAGGTACAGCTCTTACCACACCTGTCAGCCACCAAACCAGGACCAAAACACTAAAGGTTGAGGAGTTCCCATATTCACCAAGGATATTCACACCACCAGGCTACTTGCCCAACAGAATGTGTCTGAAATACTTCCGGTGCAAATAACATGAAGTAAGACTGCAATCCAAATTGTATACCTTGCTACAGATCCCCCAAGATTCCCAGTACACCTTTCTAAACATACTGGGAAATATTATGATTCAACCAAACACCCTAACACTGTGTGACTTACACTACCCTGCCATTAACTGGGAAAACTACCTGTGTACCAACAGGTGTGCCCAATGGTTCTTAGAAGTCCTAATTCCCAATGCCCTGGATCAAGTAACCCATAGTCCCACCAGGGGCTCCAATAACCTGGACCTGGTCATTACCAACATGGGAAATCAATGCTCCACACCTATGGTCACCCCATCAGTGGTCAGGTCTGACCATAAGCTAATCACCTTTAACATCCACATTCCTCTCCCCCACCCCAGTAAGGAAACCTCTGTAACACACATCTCCAAAGCCAACATCATGCTACACATGTCAGACGTGACTAACACATCATGACACCCATGCAGATGGGAACTGAAAGGATGACTGCTGAATCCTACACTAAGGCAGTGTATGAGCACATCCACTCGTGCATGAATCTTGCCATCCCAAATAGAACCAAGATGCTCCCCACCAAGAAAAGGAAGCCAATGTGGTTGTCCACTGCCATTAACAAAGTGTACAACAAAAGGAAGAAACTGCTGCAGAAATGTGGGAATTTCCAGGATGCAAAATACTCCCTTATCAGCCTCAGTAAGAAGCTGAGATCCCTGATAAAATCCTCCAAAGCTAGTTACGAATATAATATAGTCAAAGATGCAAAAGACAAGTGCAAGCTGTTCCATAGCTATGTCAGGAATCTAAATGGCAATGCTCAGATCTGCTGTGAGGTACAACAGGACAGCATTAAATATACTGCTCCGAAGGATATTGCCAATATCCTGGCAGATTGATTCAGTGCCAACTGCACCCCCCTCCCACCCCCTAAAGAGCCCATCTCAACACTGAAAGATTGCCAGATTCCAGTAATAGCCACACAGATAAAAAACACACTCTCCAGAGCTAAGAAAACAGCATCCATGGGACCAGACAACATCCTGGGCTGTGTACTACATGAACTACAAAATGAACTGGCACCTCACCTATGTGCCATGTCAAATTATAGCCACACCTCAGGCTTCGTGCCCACTGTGTGACACACAGCTACAGTTATCCCAGTCCACAAGGGGGATCCACCTTGGATCCTGGGAACTACAGCCCCAGCAGTATGACATGCCTGATCTGCAAGGCCATGGAATGTATTGTCATGTAACTTATAAACAAAGACATTGGCAACTTGCAAACACTGGACCCCACCCAGGTTGGGCTTGTGAAGGGCCGATCATGTCTCCTGAACCTGATTGACATCTTTGAATCAGTCTCCAGAGCTGTGGATGAGGGTAAGGCACACAGCCTATCCGGACTTCGCCAAGGCCTTCGACACCATCCCCCAGTCTGTAATCATAGATAAACATACCAAGCTGGCCATTAATCCCTATATCACCAGGTTGGTTGACAACTGCTGTACTGACAGAACCCACACTGTAAAAGTAGGTGACTCCAAATCCAGCCCCAGACAAGTGACAATTAGAGTACCTCAGGGTTCAGTCCTAGGACCGCTCTTGTTTGGCATCTACTGCTCTGAAGTACAGGCCAACTTTATGGGACTTTTGCTAAGAAAGGTCACAAATGACTGCAAACTGGGAGTCAATATTGACTCCCCAAATGATGTGGATATTCTGCAGAAGGGCCTTACAGAAAGAGATGATTGGTGCCTGAGCCATGGCCTCAAGCTCAGTGCCAGGAAATGTATAGTTATCCCCTTTGGGAAGGGACGTATACCCATGAAGTACCACATAGGTGGCAGTACACTAAACACCTAAAGTGTGATAAGAGACTTAGGGACACAGGTGAACAGTGGTCTCACCTTTGGTAACCACATCGCCACAACAGTCAGGAAATCCACCTATGTGGCACACCTTGTCACAGGAAAAAGGAGGCCCAGTACAGACTACAATGCCCCATTTGGTATGTACCTCACAAGACATCTGCAACAACTAGAAAGGCTGCAGACATACCTCACTAAAAGAATCACAGGCCTAAACCAGATGCCCTATGCAAACCATCAGAAAATCTTCCAGCTATACTCTGCCACATATCGTGTACTCAGAGGTGATATCTGCTTAACATACAATGCCATGTCAAACCCAGAGCTGCTGGACATGCTACTTTTAAAAAAATCCAAATCCCTCGCAGCCACATGCTCCAGCAATCCAAACCTTGTCATCACAATGAACAAAACATGCTGGAGGAATGTGTTCCTGACTCAGAGACTCCACAGACATTGGAATAGACTGCCCATACATGTCAATCACAGTGCCTCTTTGGCCCTCTTCAAAAGGAACCTTGATGATTGGATGGGAGATAGGAAATTGACCCTGGGGATCATGTCAGTTGCCCTGCTAGACAGGGGTTCAGGGAAGTAAATATTGTAGGAAGATATATCCAGGGAATTGCCAAGGATAGGTATTGATAGGTTACCTAATGCCAATAACATAGTACCAACCTATGAACCTATGAACCTATGACCTACACTTTCCATTGTCCAATCTTGGCAAGCCTGCTGATGTCATTCACTTTGAAATACACCTTTGGGGAAGGAACAGCCCAGTAAGCTCTGTTGTGCATGCTATAACTGCATAATGCTGTACTGTGATGTACTAGGTAGGGTGAGTTCTAATCCCAGACATGGTAACTGCAAAACTTTGTGTGTGTGTGTGTTTGTTTGTCTGTGTAGAGATCAATGTTGTTGAGGCCATTCACAGTCACTACAACTTCCATTGCCCTACTTTGGCAAGCCTGCTGATGTCATTCACTTTGAAATACACCTTTGGGGAAGGAGTAGTCCAGTAAGCTCTATGGCGTATGCTATAACTGCATAATACTGTAGTGTGATATACTAGTTAGTTAGGTAGGAATTCTAATCCCGGACATAGCAACTGTAATACTTTGCGTGTGTGCTTGTTTGTCTTTGTAGAGGTCAATGCTTTTGAGGTCATTCACAGTTACTACAACTTCCATTGCTCCACTTTGGAAAGCCTGCTGATGTCATTCACTTTGAAATACATCTTTGGGGAAAACGTAGCCCAGTAAGTTCTGTGGCGCATGCTACAACTGTGTAATCCTGTAGTGTGAGGTACTAGTTAAGTTGGAGTTCCAATCCCAAACATGGCAACTGTGAGACTCTGTGTGTGTGTGTGTGTGTGTGTCTGTGTGTGTGTGTGTGTGTGTGTGTGTGTGTGTGTGTGTGTGTGTGTGTGTGTGTGTGTGTGTGTTTGTCATTAGTATCCTGTGTGGAGGTGTAATAACAGGACTCATTGTGGAGTGCATTTTGCACATTTTTTATATGGTGGGCCTATTATATGTCACAATGTCCACATTACAAGGATAACAGATGTCAAACAGCAGACAGGATGAGGTAGACAATCCATACCCCTACATGTGACACCATGGCTTGGGGAACAATATAGGCAACCCTTATAATACCCAGAGAATACTCTCCACCCATGTCTCATACACAAACACACTTGGCTAGGCAACAACCACTACCTTGATAGTTCCATACATATTGCCCACATATAGTAGCCATGGTGTGATTGCAGTGGACTACAGAGGACATGGCACCCTGTCCCATCCCTACAATAGGCAAATCATTGCATACAGTGCTCCTTCACTGTGTTTCCCACTGGACTCCTGCAACAACTGAAGAGTCAGCAAATGCAACCCACAAAGGACATACCATGCCTTATACACATGCCCTGTATGGACAGATGCCACTGACACCAGTGAATACCTGTATCATGCTGTCAATGTAGGTGCAGGGTCAACCTAGTTTACACAGCCATTTCTCACCACATGAGGTCAGGAATGGAACATCTGATGATAACAATCATTCTACACAACATGCCCCAGACACTCCAGGTACACTTCTACATGTCACAGAACATGCATGTGGTACGTGTGCATATCCCAGACACCATCCATGTTATGGAATATAGAACACATACATGGCAAGCATTGCACAGCACTGGCCACCCACAATAGTAACCCAGATGAGTGGAAGGTGAATACAATACCCACCTGTGTGGGCCAATCCAGACACTACACCCCTGAGCCACACTGCAGACCATTATCATGTAGCCTGATGCCAAGGCATACCCTTTACCGAGCCTTGTACAGCCTTCTGGCAAAATCAACCACTACACAACTGTGAAGCAATGCACCCATGCATGTCAGTACTGGCAAATCTGTATCTGTGTGTGTGTGGAGTATAATGATTTGGACGCCATTCACACTCACTACACCTCCCATTGGCCTACTGAAGCATGCCTTCTGATGTCAGACACCTTGACATACCCTTTGCCCATATATCAGCCTGATAACCTCTGTGGTGCATGTGATACCTTCGTATTACTGTAATGTGGCAAACTAGTTAGTTAGGAAGTCTAATCCCGACCCTGCCAACTGTGATAATGTGTGTGTGTCCCTGAGAGAGTGTGGCTGTGTCATCCTTGACACTTGATCTTGTGGACAGGCACATGTACTACACCTACCTTATCCCTCCTTTATCACTGTTGCTGATGTCACTCACCGGCAAATATACCTTTGGACAGCTCCTCAACATGTAACCTCTGTGGTGCATGCAATAACTGCATAGACATGTAATAGCAATATATAGTCATGCAGGGGGTTGAAACCCCATACTGGTAAGTATGTGACACAGACATGCTTAGCATTTACTCTCCCATACCCTCCCTGTCTCTGTTTGTCTCTCTCCCTCCCTCTCTGGTGGATGTGGAGAAGTACACCTGCTTTACTTAGGCAGCAGCTTGTGTTTTGTAAGTGATGTTCATGATCAGCTGATGGCCTGTGTACGAATTGCAGTCCCCCACTAGCTGATTGCATGTGGAACAGCTGTGGTAACATTCCCATAGCCATTTGCATGGAAAAAAACACTCCTATAACTAGGAACATCATGTGGGTGTTGGCCCTTTTCATTCACTGTGAGCAGGACTTCATGTTGGTGTTTGGCAAACAGCATCACAGATTGTAGTGGGATATACCTCTAACAACATACACTGTGGAGACAGGACAACAAACAGGAGGGGGATGTTCCAGACATGACTACAGAATGTAAGTTTTGCTCTTCCGCATTTGGAGTAATGTTGGTTTAACAGGGTTTGTGTGGATATGGCTGGTCTACATGATGTAATACCAATCATGACAGTGTTATGTGTTTGAGGAAACTCCCACCTGTAGGGTTCTCTGCAGACTGGCCTGTGTTTGGAGTCTTATGTGCCTTGTGTTATTCTCAGATTACCTATCTTAGAACTGCAGAAGCATAGTCTGAGGATTGCAGTCAGTACATGGTGACAGCCACGAGAGTTACTGACTTCATATCCCTCATAGGGCATATGCCACTACAAACCCTGTTACACCAGTAAATGTATGAGGTTATCACAGCAACATGTCAATATTGGCCCTGTGTTTGAGCCTCCAGCTACAACTCTGTCAACCTTTGTACATATGTCATGCAGTAAGAGGTTCATATGTTCAGTACACCATTATTTATTGACATCATACCTGATAACAAGCCAGTGAGATATCAGACTGCTAGACATGTTATGTATAGTAGGGGTTATATTTGAGGACACAACCTGGGCATTCTGTGGTAGTGTGTACAGTAGTGAGGTCTGTGTACTTATGGTGATTGTTGACAGTGTATGTATTGCGAATATGTACCTTGGCCTGTGTACAGACTGTGGTAGATGTCATT
>NC_056725.1:476456127-476511127 GCF_019279795.1 Protopterus annectens | reverse complement strand
CTTGTGCCATTTAAGCTACAGTATGCGTAGCTAAGCAATGAGCAAACCTGCACACCTATGGTTAAATTTAATCTATTTGATAAAACTAATTTTTACTGCTATTTTCTCTTGGAAGGGACAGGTTTCAGTTATTGCTGTGGATTCCTGCATGCATCTGCACAGTTGGCAGACATTCTAGAAACCCCTTACCTCTCAACCTCTTAATGCACATTATCTGGACAAAGCTTGACAACATGAGATCCAACTACGGACATATTGTAATTATTGCTCTTATAAACTTGGGACAGTTGCCAGAGTAACAGGATTTGTTTGAATATACATTTTTGACAGGTTTTGGTGTCTGACACTCATATATATGCCATTATTTCACGGCTTCATTCCTGACATCATCCCGTGTGATTTCATGGTACAACTGGGGTACAGGCCAACTGTATGGGCAACACATGTGGACATCATGCAATGATTTGTACATCTCGGAGGTATGCAACCTCCTATGAGCATTCTTGCTCATTGTTATTGATGAACAGCACTTCCTGAGTGCAGGGGCATGTGTATTGGTAGAGCTCTGCCCTCAGACACACCCCTTGCACTCGTCCATGCTCCATGTCCATTTAGAAGCAGAATCAGCATGCCTTCATTACTATGCATGGCGTGCTGCCATGCTGCTCCTAAACAGTCGTTTCCATGCAGGAATAAGCTGTTCCTGCATGGAACCTTACTGAATCCCAGGGTGTATCTTTTTTAACAATATAGCTACGTTTTTATTTCTGTACTAGTCTGTTGTTGGAATGTTGTGTTTGTTTTCTCAAGTACATCCATGAGAAACTTGTCACAGGTATTTTTCATTCTTGCTTTTAAGATATTAAAATTCCTTCAACACCTATACAGACTACATTTAAGTTTAAGGCCAGGATTCATACAGCCAAAGCATTTTTTTTTGCAAACACAGATATAACCCCCGGATTTACTAAACTTCCATGCAGGACTAGCTTAGTCCTGTATGGAAGTGACCATTTAGGAGCAGGACGGCAGCGCGCCATGCATATTAATAAGGTGCGCTGTCCGAGATCCTAGGCTTACACGGAGTGTGTAAGAGTGCAGGGGGCATGTCTGAGAGCAGAGGTCTCAGAATAATAATGCCCCTGCAATGTAGAACTGTAGAAAGGGGTATGCAATGAGCGAGACTGCTCACAGGTGAATGCGTATCCTCACCAACAGTCCCCCTTGTGAATAATGGATCACAAAATGTTGTAATAAAATGAAGAAACCCTAAAAAAAAAAAATCCGATTGAAGCTATGCATAGGTGCACGGGTGTATCCATCGCTTAGCTATGGCTAAAGCAGTTTAAAAGGCTGAAGAGGATAACAAGGAAGATATATGCAAATGAAGCAGCACAGCAATAGTGTAGTGAGCAGAACATTAGCCTAATGAGCAGGCATTCCTGGTTTGAGTCCCACTGCAGCACATACTATTTTACATGGCAAAGCATGTTATGACCAATATTTGTGTTGCATAACCCACTAAATAACATATATTTATGAACTTGCGTACTACAGTAAATGCACATGTGAGGTGTCAGTGTCATAATGAATAAGGCACTAGTAAGTAGATCTAAGCACAAATAAGCAGTAGAAGCATATGCAAGCACTAATAAGTGGCCTTAAGCCCATTTGTGCAGTGGTAAGCAATGCCTGCACTTGCTAAGCAATTCTAAAGCTAACTCTCTGTAAGCAGATGTAATGGCAGGTTAGCAGTGCTTACCCTTGCACAAACCCATGCAAACCTGCTTACAACTGTTCAAAAGTGCCTTAATCACTCTGTATCCAATGACCCTTGTTCTGCCCATCAACAAAATAAACAGCCATGCAGGTCTCGAACCCAGGACCCTATACACCATAGTCCCAGTAGTTATCCACCAAGTCATCAAAGAAATACAGAAGAATGAGGTAGTAGTAAACATGTCTTCACCATAGTATAACCAAACTGAACCTGTGAAAGGCATCAGTATACAGTCATATGTGCCATAACCCACTACATAACATAAATATGTGAACTGGAGTACAGCAGTAAGCCCAGAAGTGAGGTGTAATTGTAATAGAGTGTTGAAGTCTCCAATAAAACACAAGGACCCCACATAGTGTACGTACACATCAATCAGGGATACCAGGCATACATATAAGGTGTAATGAATAATAACACAATGCCAAAAAGGCATTATAATGAAGGTCTAATGTAAGCAATGCTAAGCATTGCACAGGTCAGCTTAGGAGGTGTGAGCAATTTGTAGACCAGCTAACTCTTTGTGCCCAGTGGTATACCCCTTTAAACAATGCCAACCTTAAGTAAGCAGGTTTGCCCATAGCTTAGCCTTTTCAAAACCGACCAGTCACAGAAAAGTGTGGGAAATCAGCCCTACTTAAACCCAAGAAGCGGGAATACATCTCATAACTGGTTGTAGCTTCCCCTTGCAGGCACTATGGCAGTAAGGAGAGAAGGAGAGTGCTTCCGGGCACAGCGATAGTGCATCCAGGAGTCCAAAGTCATGGCAGGGCTCCTAGTTAAAGGCCATGCACAGAGACTGCTGCAGGGCCAGTACCAGGGCTCCCAATATAAGTCAGAAGCCTGGGACCCTCTCGCCCGCGACCTCACTAGTGCCATTGGCATACCCCAAACTGGTGAGCAGGTCAAGCACCACTATGCCCACCTGAAGCGGTGGAAGGGGGACCTCTTGGAGGAGTGGATCCAAGAGGCTAGAGCATCAGGGGATATTCCAGACATTTGTATCACCCCAGTATGTGTGTAATAAGTGCCAGCGCAGGTATATCATGGATAGGTACGGTTAAATATTCCTCTTATGTCCCCCACAGCTGCAACAGAGAGGACAGCAAACCAGGAGGCCCACATCTGCTGCATGGCGCAGTTGTGATGTGAGGCAGGTCAGTAATACCCATGCTTTAACTGTCAGAGGAAATAAAAATAAAAGTAGTAGCAAATTAATTGCTAGTATAAAACCTGTATTGGTCAAGGCAAGTACTGCATACACTAAAGAATATGGCAGGAAGAGTCTCATATTGTTTGTATGGCAATAAAAGTGTAATATCCTGACAAAACAGGTCTAACTACTGGACTGCATGTGTATATTCTGGTATCATATAGTAATGTAGATTTGCAATCATGTAATAGTACTGTAGTATTAAGCACTGTTACCCACATCATGCACCATAAATTGAATGTGTAGGAATGCCTATATATGATAGGTGTAATCCCCAGAGGGCATTTAGTACAACTGAGAGACACATAGACAGTAAACAGGGAAAATGCAGACAACAAACACCGAATAGCACATGCAACTGAGATGTGAACTGTTGCTTTTTAGCACACACAGCCACGGTTCGAATCTTGCCAGTGGTAGCAGTCTATAATATATATATGAATATAAATATATAAACATATATGAACATATATACATGCAAATGCCTACATCGACACATATATATGTCTACACCTATATGTCTACATATATACAGCAAGCTACATATATATAAGCAGATATATATCTATGTAGGTATATACAGACATAGTTTTATATATGTATATATATATATATATATATATATATATATATATATATATATATACACAAGGAGATATATGTATATATATATATATATATATATATATATATATATATATATATATATATAGATATAGATATATATAGATATATATGGACATACATATGTAGATATCAATGGGAGATGAACTAAATCATAAATGTCCACATGCACCATTAACGGGGTTGAGAGGCCCCAAACAATATACTTCTTGTACGAATAGGTATACCCACCCCCCCACAGCCAAACACGTCCGCCCTGCAATACACTACCAAGTGTTGCGGATCCCATAACCAGGTCCGGGCACAAGATGTTAACAGTACTACATCCCACCTGTATGATGTCAGGCTGGTAGTGGTAACATATCATGCAGTACAGTCTGGCTCCCATAGGAAATGTAAAATGTGGAAGCTATCAACATAACCAGGATACATATACACAGACACATATATGCAGATACAGCTATATATATATATATATATATATATATATATATATATATATATATATATAGATAGATAGATATAGATATACATGTGACTACACATACACATGCAGAGATATGTACAGTAAGATACTCATGTAGTAGGCACACACAATATGGAAAAGCCACTATGCCTACAGTTAGCACCCTAACAACTGGACACTGGATGAGCCACCCATACAAATGACATATGTTGCCTGCAACATATACCCACAGAGAGGTCATAGGATAAAACACCACACACAGGTTTGCAGAAATGGAATACCTTTATTTTTGTACTATTACAGATGTATATGCCATGTCATATAGGTGTTCAGACACTGACATCCATATAAACAGAGTAATGCAACTGTGAAACAGCTATACTAATACAGTAGTCTGGAAAGGTCCACAAATGTTGCTGACCAGGCCAAGCCCTTCAAATCATACAATAGTAATGACAGACTGGGCCACAGGATACCACACAATCAGCAGTAAGTGATGCAGGTGTATAGGCCAGCAGCCCCTATCTACACTCTGTAACCAATCACTAGGTGGTACAGACTTCAGTTGGCCAAATGGGATGTTATTGATGACACCATCACAGGCACACTGGCAAACAGAACAGTCTGTATGGCAGAACGCAGTAGGCCTGCAGTAACCTACTTTATGTAAGTAATGTCAAGATAGGTGAAATGTATCATACTGTACATCCAGATATCTTACGGCAGCTCACCCCTGATACCCCCACATTTTGTAACAGCCTAGATTATGTATGGTGCATCCCCCCTAGACTCAATAATACAGGGCCATATACCACTGTTATATACACTGGCCTCTGGAGTGCAAATGAGCACACATGTATTGTGTAGGTGAAGCCCACACATATATGGCCCCAGCCCCATCGAATGTTTGGGGGATACAACAGCAGTGGACCGTGAGCAGGAATGGCAGTGTGGTATACGTATATGTGCATATGTATCACTATCTGTATATGTGTAGACATATAATGCTCTGTATATGTATATATCTGGGTGTGTATATGCATATCTAAGTACACATACACACCCATCTATATATGCCGATATGTACATGTGTAATTATCTATATAGATATCTGGATAATCATATGTACATATATATTCACCATATATCCTGAATATGGGGTGTAACCCTACCTCAGCCCCTTTAGTCCCAACTCCGTAGTGCAAGGGGATGTCGATATGTATAGCAGGTATATTAGTAGACTATTGCTACTGTAATGGGGATTGTCTTCACAGACATGGTGTGTATGGGAGGTCACATCTGCTTTTCACACGTGCGGCATTGGCTACTGACAGACACCCTAAGGACATCATAGTACAGTACCGCTGCTAGCACATAATGCTTCTGTGGACTACAGCAGAGATATTGGCCAATAGATGTGGACATTCTGACACACTCTGTACAGTCCAGAGGTATACACAGAACCCCTTAGTGTAAAACATGTAAACCAAGCCTGACAATATGGATGTTAACAGCCATGTAGATTGGTAAAACACATAACGACTGGTATACATTCGCTCCCATAGGTTATGCATTCACACACCCCTGTCTGTTCTGACACATAATAACTGCTGGTACAGAGGTGCCGTGGCCATATACTACCCACTAGATATTGACATACATCTGTACAGCATCCCACTGCTCCATCTGACATACATGACTGTTAAGGGAGGCCCAGAAGCAGCACATCTGGCAAGTATCTGCATATGACATCTCACTGGGTAAGTACACTAAGCTGCTAGGCATGTAACATAGTGCTGTGCAGGCTACAGGCAGACTGGCTCAACACTGGCCTACATTTCCTATGGGTGAATTCACATGTACCTGCATATATAGAAGGCTCTACAGGCATGTCACAGCACAGGGTAAGATACACCTGTGTGGAAGTGCATAACCACAACTAATGTGAACACAGTCACAGCCACATATGGTAAGCTATCATAATATTACAGTATATGGACTATCTGTTCAACACCATCCTCATATGTGCCACTCACACACTAACCCTACATATACTGGGCCGCTACACAGTGTGGTCTGATGCCTTTCTGTGGTATGGAACATGTGTGTGTATGGCCCTACAAACATGTAAGCCAGTACGACAACATACAGTGGAGCAGCATGTAACATCAGATAGGATGGGACCTAGAACGATGACATCTACCACAGTCTGTACACAGGCCAAGGTACATATTGACAATACACACATTGTCAACGTTCACCATATGTACACAGACCTCAGTACTGTACAAACAACCACAGAATGTCCAGGTTATGTCATCAAATATAACCCCTACTGTACATAACATGTGTAGCAGTCTGATATCTCACTGGTTTGTTAGATATGATGACACTAATTATGGTGTACAGCACATATGCACCTCTTAATGCATGACATATGTACAAATGTTGACAGAGTTGTGGCTGGAAGCACATACTTAGGGCCAATATTGACATGTTGCTGTGATAATGTCTTACATTTACTATTGTAACAGGGTTTGTTGCAAAATATATCCTATGAGGGATATGAAGTCAGTAACTGTCCCGGCTTTCAACATCTACAGAATGCAATCCTCACACTACCTTCTGCAGTTCACAGATACATGCATTGTGGGTAACACATAAAACCAAAGGCACCACACACTGCCCAGTCTGCAGATGACCCTACAGATGGGGAGTCCTCATAAACATAGAACTGACATGACATGTATTAATACATGTAGGACAGCCATATCCACACACACCCTGTTAAACCAACATTACTCCGAATGCAGTATAGCAGCACTTACAGTCTGTAGTCAGGTCAGGCACATCCCCCTCCTGTGTGCTGGCCTGTTTCCACAGTGTATGTTGTCAGAGGTAAATCCCCAATCCATCTGAGATGCTGTTTGCCAAACAGATTGAGTTGCTGCTCACAGTCAGTGGAAAGGCCCAACACCAACATAATGTTCCTTGATATTGGAGTGTGTTTCCATGCAATTGGCTATGGGAATGTTACCACAGCTGTTCCACATGCAATCAGCTAGGGGAGGGCTGCAATTCATGCAGAGGCCATCAGCTGATCATGAGCATCACTTAAAATGCACATGCTGCTGCCTAAGCAAAGCATGTGTAGGTCTCCACATTCACCAGTGAGGGAGTGAGAGAGGCAGACAGAGGCAATGACAAGTCAGGGAGGGGTGGGAGAGTAAAACTTAAGCATGTTTTTGTCACACACCTACCAGCACAGGGTATCAAACCCATTGTAGTGCTATCACAGTCCTATGCAGTTATTGGATGCACCACATAGGTTACCTGTTGTGGAGTCCTCAGAACATATATGTGATGGTGAGTGACATCTGCAACAGGGATATGGTAGCTATATGGTAGGTGAAGTACACATGCCTGTCAGCATGAACAGGTGCCAGCATCAACACAGTCACACTCTCACAGGGATGGAAAACATTGACACATTTGGCAGGGCCAGGGATACAGCTCATCATTAGTGAGATCGCCAAAACACATTACTGTGTGGGTATGACATACACCACATGGGTCATATGGAGGCTATATGAGCAAAGGGTATGGGGAGGTGTCTGACATAAGACAGCATGCTTCAGTATGCCACTACAGGTTGTAATGAGTGTGGATGTGATCATACAACACACACACACAAACACACAGGGTGCCAGTACTGACATGCATGGGTGCATTTCTGCATGAGTATGTGGTGGTCGCCTGTGCCAGATGGCTATACAAGGATAGATGATGGGTATATGTTAGCATCAGGCCACATGACAATGGTCTGCATTGTGGCTCAGGGCTGTGTTTTCTGCATTTGCCCACACAGGTGGGTATTGTATCCACCATCCAGTCACCTGTGCGACTATTGCATGTGGTGAATGCTGTGCATCGCTTGCCATGTATGTGTTCCTTAGTCCATGACATGGATGATGTCTGGGATGTGCACACCTTCCACATGCATGTGTAGTGACATGTGGAACTGTACCTGGAGTGTAGGGCCCATGTTGTGTACATAGATTATCATCAGATGTGCCAGTCTTGGCCACCTGTAGCAGGAACTGGTAATGAACAGCAGGTTAACCCTGCACCTACATTGACAGCATGCTAATGGCATTCCATGGTGTCATATGCATCTGTCCGTACAGGGCATGTTTTCAGGCATGGTATGTCATTTGTTGGTCACATGTGATGGCACCACAGGTGCTGCAGGTGTCCGGTGGGTAACATGGGAAAGGTGCACTGTCTGCATGTATGTGCCTATTGGACATATGGACAGGGTGCCATGCCCTCTGTAGGCCACTGCAATCACTCCATAGTTACTATCAGTGGCCAATATGCAGTGTACTACACACATATTGGCTGTTGCCTCGGCATGTGTGTGTGTGTATGAAACATGGGTCGAGAGTGTGCTCTGGGTAATACTGGGGTTGCTAACTGTGATTGCCTGGCCTTGATGTCACTTGTATGCATATGGATTTTCACCCCAGCCTCACAGCTATTCCACATCTGTTATCCCTGTACAGTGGACACTGTGATATATACTAGGGTCACCATATAAGAAATTTGCAAAATGCACTCCACATTGGGCCCAGGTGTCACACACTCACAACCACCTCCACACAGGATGCGAGTTACACACACACACACACACACACACACACACACACACACACACACACACACACACACACACACACACACACAGACACACACCTGTCATGTCTGGGAGTAGAACCCCTACCTAACTATTTGACTACACTACAGCACTACGTGCCATGGAGAATTCCTTCCTCAAAGGTGTATATCACATTGGATGACGTCTGCAGGATTGCCAAAGTAGGACAATCGAATTGTAGTGAATGTGGCTAGGCTAAAATGCATTGCTCCCTACACAGGCAGTGAGACACACACAAACCATCCACAACCGACATGTGTGGGTATAAAACCACTAACAAGGGTCAATATCACACTACAGCATGGAGCTGTTATAAGACCCCCCACAGGGATTACTGGAGAACTCCTTCCCCAAAGGTGTATTTCACAATGAATGACATCAGCAGGATTGCCAAAGTAGGGCATTTGACATGTATTGAGTGTGACTAAATTAAAATGCATTGTTCCCTACACAGACACTGAAACACACACAAAACATGCACAACTGACATGTGTGGGTATAGAATCCTTAACAGAAGTCTATATCACACTACAGCAGTACACAGTTATGGCACGTGCTACAGAGATTACTGGGCTACATTTTCCCAGAGTTGTATTTCTAGGTGGATGACATCAGCAGCTTTGCCAATGTAGAGCATATGAATTGCGTGGAGTGTGACTACCCTAAAAAAGAATTGCTCTCTACACAGACAGGCACCAAGGCTGGGGTTGGAACTCCTACATAACTATTTTATCACACTACAGCAGTACGCAGTTATGGGACACATAACGGAGATCACTGGGATACAACCTTCCCAGAGGTATATTTCTAGGTGGATGACATCAGCAGCCTTACCAAAGTAGAGCATTTAAATTGTAGGGGGTGTGACTACCCTAAAAAGCATTGCTTTCTACACAGACAGACACACACATAAACACACATACACAGTTGCCAAGGCTCTCCTCCTCTTCTCTTTTTCAGTATATCTTATGTTTAGGGCTTCCTATATTGTGCAGAATGTCAACAAAGGGGGTATAAAATTAAATGCATTTTTGTGGGAGTTCTGTGAAGCTGAGACAGGAGCGGCTGTTGTGGAACTATGCACTGTCATTATTTTGATAATGTTGCCTGACATCTTATCTACAGCAAATGTATTACTAAAATAATACTGATGTTTATAATGTTTATCCTGCATTGAATCTGTTCTAACCATGGTAACATTATTAATATCATATGAGGTGCAAACTGCTGTCATTTTGAGTTGCACAATTGTAGAAATGTACACATTGTCAAAATAAGTAATTGGGGGGAAGAGAGGGCACTAGTCAATCAATCCTACAAAATATTGTTGGGTCCGGGGCATGGATGTGGACAGGGTTGATCTTGATTTTGTGTAACACTTGAACCATGGCATTGAGTAGGATTGTGAGTGCATCTCAATTTTTAGCATTATAACAGGGCATAGACTGAGGCTTATAATTTTTACTTTGTACCTTTTGTTAGAACTTGGACTGAGGTTTGGGGTTCTAACTTTATATTTATGACATGACATGGACTGAGGGTTGAGTTACTTATTCTGCATCACTGGAAGGATGCTGAGGGTTGGGATTCTCACTCTGTTTCTCTGACAGGACATGGACCAAGGGTTGCAATTTTCTCTCTGTACCTCTCACAGGACATGGACTGAGGGTTAGGGTTTTTACTCTGTTCGCCAGACACAACATGGACTGAGGGTTAAGGTTCTCACTCCATTAACAAATACACATACAACTCACAGAACAGAAATATTCATTGTCAACCTGCAGATGCAGCAAAAGCATTCACTTCAACAAAGACTGCTTTAATACATGCATGCAAGCTTTATGTTATATGATTAACAGGATACCAATACAGTAACCATAGCTAACATTTTTAAGGTGGGGATAATCACAAAATATGTTTAAACAAGGCAGCTAACTAGCCTCTTTCTGAGTAAACTATATCCAATAGTGAAAACCTTGGAATCCTTTCATTTAAAGGAAGATTGACATGAAATCTTTAAGACATCTATATAACCATTATCAATGGTTCTAGAATTTCATATTCATCCAATGAATCATTAGGGAAAATAGGGGCCTGAATGGAGAGATTGTAAGTCAGCAAGAAAGGGGTAGTATTGCTGAAACTGAATTCATCCTCAAGTCTTGGTGAGCACTAGCTTGACGTGGACCCTGTTTTCACAGAATTTCACCAAGATGACACTGATATGTAGATTATATTTATATAGGACATATCATGGATGGATGTAGATTAATAATTAAAAAAGATAGCTGGGTGCACAAGATTCAGGATAAAAAAGTGCCTAATCCTGGTAGGTACACTGGTGCCAGGACTGGAAAAGATGACAGTGTAGAATCCTCAAAATAAAGAAACATTCGTACAATGGGGCCAGGCCAGATCCAGGGAGAGGATGGCCCCCCTGGTCTTGAAGGAAGTAGTAGTCCACAAAAATCACAAAAACTGATAGGCCAAAGAAGAACCATAAAGATGATAAAGTGGACTATTGAGGATAAGAAAGAAATTATGTATTGGTATTATTATGCAAAAAGCCCAGAATTTCCAGACACAAGATATACAACATGATTAAGAGAGAAAATAGAGGAAAGAAAAATACTTCTACAAGAAAAACAGTCAGATGCTTCAAATAAAAATGTGTATTCATTAATACAACAGATTTGTGAAAAACAGTATATAGATCAAGAAACTTTGATCTGTTTGGAAAAAGTAGTATCCGAGGAAGTGAGACAATATAAACAACAAAAGCTAGAGATTTTTGAAAAGCATAAAAAAGAAAAATGGACATGGAAAAGAAAGAGAGATTTGATATGGTGCAATATTTATGCAAAGGAGAAAGCCAAATTAATCAATATAAAGCAGGCAGCCCCAAAGACATTTGAAGAGAAATACAGGCAAAAGCATCCGGATATGGAAAATTTCACAATAAAAAGATAATATCATAAAAAAGGAATGCAGAAAAGAAGATTAATAAAGTAGAAGTAAAAAAAAATAGAAGTTGAAGTTATGGAGTGCCTGCAAAGTGAAGGATTTGGAGTAGAAGGTCTAACACAGACTACATCACAGCATGATGGAGTGAGTCCCCAGAGTAAAGAGAAGCAGGAAGATTCTGAAACATATGAAGATGAAATATGGACATGGGAACGAAAAGAGATTTAATATGGTGTAATATTTATGCAAAGGAGAAAGCAAAACTAACCAATATAAAAGACAGCACCAAAGATATTTGAAGAGAAATGCAGGCAAAGGAATCTGGACATGGAAAACGTTACAATACAAAAAATAAGAAGACAAAGAAGAAAAGTAGGAAAGGAGATTAGTAATGGAGAAGTTAAAGAAAAAGAAACTGAGGTTATGGAGTACCTGTGAAGTGAAGGATTTAGTGTAGAAAATCTAATTCATAAAGCACCACAACAGGATAATGCAAGGGCTATCCAAATTAAGGGGAAACCAGTGGAATGGGAAGCAATTCATCATGTGCCATGTGAAGATATTTTGGAGCCTTCTACAGGAAACCAGTATACACGTCCACTTGAAGCTAGACAGCAAGGGAAAGAAGAGGAATCTATGGAAACTCTGATGCAGTCAATGTTGAGGAGTGATAGGCCAGTGAGTTCTCATATGACAGAGCAACAGATGTCACAGGATGAAACTGAAGAGAATGTGCCACAGGAAGCTGCTATAGAACTTTCTAAAGAATGCCCGCAGGAAATGGAAAACAAAAATTGTGCCTTTAATTTAGAAGAAAATGAGTTAAGAGAAGAGTTGCTTGATTTAATAGACATAGATAGACATATTAAGATCAATGAAAGAAATAGACTGCAGAAGATTAATAAAACCCAAAAAGTCAGAAGTTTGATAAAACAAATAAACACAGTAATAAGGACTGTCCATATAGATCCATGTGATATAACAGAAGTAATCAGGATATATTACTGTGGAGCTAAATTTATAACTGATAAAGTTCTACCACCAGAACACAGGGTAGTGAGGGAACGGAAGGCGGAAACTGAATACCATCATGAAAGTATCAAATAAACTATAAAGCAATTAAGACAGGAAGTGTCACTGTGAGAAGACTATAGAAGATGGAACAGATCAACAAAAATACTAAGAAAGATAGACGTGATAAAACAATGTGCAGTATTACAACAAATCAGGATCTATCATGCACTATCGCAAATAAACTGAAATTCTCAGCACAGGTGGAAAAACTTAGAAGATACATTGAAAATATAAAGGAAAATAAGCAATTTATTGATGATCCAAAAAAGTTTTATAGAGAACTGGGAAACGAGGTAAAAGGAATTGAAAGAGTGCCAAAAAAAAAAAAAGAACTAGATACATCTTAGAGAAGTATCTATGAAGATCCTGTGGAAGATAACAAAGATGTTAAATGGATAGAAGAAGTCAAAGAAAGAATAAGATGTTTAAAGGTGCAGGATAAGAAATGGGATGAAGTGACAGCCAAAGAGAATGAAACCAAGTTAAAAAAAGCCTCTAATTGGAAAACCACAGGCCCAGATGCAGCACCTAACTTTTGGCTAAAGATATTTACATCTTTGCATGAAGATTTAGCCAGGAGTAAGAAATATTTATAGGCACACCGCCAACAGACACCAACCTGGCTAACAACAGGAAAAACAATGCTCCAACTTAAGAGTGAACCTGCAGGCTACCCTAAAAATTATAGACCAGTAACTTGCCTTCTGAAGACGTATAAACTATACATGGGAATTGATGCTAGCAGAGTTTATAGTCATTTAGAAGAAAATTCAATTATGGCAGTAGAACAAAGGGGCAATAAAAGAAAGTCATATGGAACAAAGGATCATTTGTTGTTAAATAAAGTCATAGTGGAGAACTGTAAAAAGGGGAAGAATCTAAGCATGGCATGGATTGACTAAAAAAGCATTTGATACTATCCCACATTCATTGATAAAAGAGTGCTTAAAAATGTATAATACATCCTTAACTGATTGACTACATTACAGTGACTATGAAACAATGGCAGACCACTTTGCAATTAAGCCATGATAAGGGACAAATTATTATCCCAGGGATAAAAATTCAGTTGGGGGATATTCCAGGGTGACTCTCTCTCACTGCTGCTATTCTGCCTTGCCCTTAACCCATTAAGCTGTCTACTTAGCAGCTTAGGCCATGGCTATAATTTGGCTCCTAGAAAACAACAAGTGTAAAGACTTCTCATATTCTCTTTGCCAATGATTTAAAACTGTATAGCTCATTAGATGAGGAACTGAAAGCACAAGTGCAAGCTGTCAAAACTTTTTCAGATGATATAAGAATGTAATTTGGTATTGATAAATGTGCAAAAGCAACCTTTAAAGCAGGAAAACTGCAGTACCAGGAAAATATCAGTTTGGAACAAGAATGTGATATAAAGAAATGTGAGCAAGAGGGAGTGTATAAATATTTGGGAATTGATGAAGGATCAACAATAAAACATGAACAAATGCAAATAAAACTTAGTAAGGAATACTTTAGAAGACTTAAATCAATCTTGAAAACAGCACTGGCATCTAGGAACAAAATCCAAGCTATCAGCCAATTTGCTCTTCCTGTCCTAACTTACAGTTTTGGAGTGATTGACTGGCCCCAAAACTTGTTGGATAGATTAGATAGGAAAACAAGAAGGATACTTCATGCTCACCAAATGATTTATAAAAATCAGTGCATACCAAGATTATATGTTGCCCATTCTGAAGGAGGGATGGGCCTTCTTGAAATTGATTAAATGTATAGATCTGCAAACAAGGAACTCCACACATATCTGCTGACCTCACAAGAACCAAATGTAGTAAAAGTTTTGAAACATGAGGAGAATAAATCTAAGATGACTTCTCTGCTTAATCTAGTAGAAGCATATCAACATCAAGCAGGAATAGAAATCAAAACAGAAGTAGATAAAAACCAGGCAGCAACTCAATGTGCCAAAAAACAAACAAAATAATATAAGATGAAGGACCAGATGAAAAAAAATAAATGTGGAAAATGCATAAATATAGTTGCAAGTATAGAAAGCTTTTGGGAGAACCTTGTGTTGATCAGGAATTAATGCAGGAATGGTTAAGGAGTGACAAATTGAAACCAAGAGATGAAAGCTTAATATTGATGGCCCAAGACAGTGGGCTGTGTACACACTGGTTTACAAAGTGCATTTAACATATGGGAGAAACAGACAAATGTAGGTTTTGTAAAAAAGAATTGCAAACAGTTGCACACCTCATTGCTGGTTGTGACATACTAATGGCAGAAGGACTGTATACTGAAAGGCATAATAATGTGGCAAGACTGTTGCACTAGGGTTGTGCAAACATTATGGTATTGAAGTGGCCGAAAACATTGGAAACATGAGCCACAAAGCATCATAGAAAATGTTGAAGTTCACATCATATGGCATTATCCATTACCAACAACTCAAATGATAGATGCTAGAAAACCTGATATAGTGGTCTGTGAAAAGAAGAGAAGAGTTGCATTGATCATTGAAATCACCACACCCAGTGTCTACAGTGTCTTGCATTTAGAGAGACACAAAGTCACAAAATATCAGGATCTGCAGGCAGAAATGAGAGCAATGTGGAAGAAAGGTAACCAGACAGTTCCAATAGTAGTAGGAGAAACGGGTCTTATAGAAAAAAATCTACAATCATATTTAGATGAGTGACCAATACATGTAACCCCATACGAACTGCAGAAGGAGTCATTACTGGTCACATTGTGGGTGCTGTGAAGAGCACTTTTGGCTGACATCAAAGAATGAAACAATACTAATTTCATGAACTTTAATCATACTTTGACATATGAATGGGGTCCATTCCCGTCATGGTATTAGAAACTCAAAAGACTTTGGAGAAATTAAAAAAGAGAAAAAAAATCAGACCTGAAACCAGATGATACATCTGGAATGCTCAGACCAACATATTCTAGCATAAAATGTAAATAAATAATAAAATAATGTTGATTGCTTTCATCTCTGTATGTATTTCTGATTAGGTTGCCTAAAGATTTAACTTGCAAGTTGAAGTCTGACATATGTAAATGATCCTTAGAGTAACTGTTACTTGACTAAGATAGGCTTATCATGAATATCAACAAAATATTAAACAAGCCAGGCTCTGCAAATGATTTCGAAACCTGAGCGTGCCACTGATATGCTGGCCATCCAATATGTGCCTTTGTCGTATGCGAGGATAGTCATACATGATATAGAAACCCACTTTGGTTATTGCTCATTTCAAGAAATAGCCAGTACAACAGTACCATCCGCACACTATGGGGTTAGAGATCAGAAGGCATGGAAAAGTAAAAAAGGACACAACGTGAAGTGAGTAGTGGTCAGAACATATGTGTATAGATGAGCTGCCCATGACAGTAATGAAGACTGCAGCATATCTGTAAAGGACTGCACACACAAGCAAAGGAAACACACTAAAGGTCTACTGAGCAATGGCTACAACTGCATCAAAAGGCATTTGTCTACAGACTTTGTACTTTTAGCAATGTATCTACTTGTCCTAAATGGGCTCCAGAGAAAGACAGAACTCATTTTTCACATCACTTTCTTAGATCTATTACTTTTCTGTCTTTTTTTAGCACTTTTATTGAAATATCACTTGTGACATAGACAAATTTACATTTATATAAAAGTAATCAAACTGTATTAACAAGTTCAAGTTTACAAACATTATTCTTCACACATACGCTACATATCATATAACCTAAGCAAAATTACATAAATTATTCAATTTCTGTCTTTTTTTTAAACAAGAAACATCTTTATTAAACCGTCTCTTACGACATAGGCAATCATACATTTATATAAAGAAAGCAAAGCATACCGACAGAATCCTAGTTGCAAGCATTTTACATCAAAAACCATATTGACACACTCCCAGTTGCAAACATTACTCATCACTTATAATCTACCCAATCATTTCAGTCAAACATTACATAGCTCATTTAAGTCCTGCCTTGTTTTAAACCTCATTCCTCCCGTATATGTATTGTTAACACAATTCCCAGTTTTTCCTATGTTGTTTGCTCCTACCCTTTTCTAAACATCTTAGTTCCAGTTGCTTTATCTCTGTTACTATATTCGCTACGTCCAGTATATTTGGGTTAGATTTTGATTTTCATTTTTTAGTAATTGCTTTTTTGTCAGCCAGCATAATCAGACACAGCAAGGCCTTACCATGTCTAGGCAAATCCGATTCTGTATCATAGCTCAGAAAAATCATCTTCATTGTCACACCAATTTGCCAACCCAACATCTCTGAAGTAGACCAATCTTTTCCTCCTTATAACAAGTACAAATTAGCATTGTACTCCCATTACAGATTGGATTATTACCTACCTGAATTACACTATGGGAGACTTCCAATATGACTAAGGAAGGAACCAGTTGTGTGCAGTCCCATGATACAGAAGAATAAAGCCCTTATTGTGCCCAGATAACCCAAATTCAACTAGCATCAAAGGCGTGGTGAATGAGGTCAGCAATCAATAATCTTCTATTTTTTGAGAAATGGTGAAGAATGCAGTGATTTACTATCTCTTGACATAATTGCAGCTGACTGAAACTTAAACAGTTGAAGCAATTTGACTGAAAACCCAGTTGACTGAAACATCATTTCACTGAATCACATATCATAGAAAACATTCTGCATTACAAAATACAGCATAAAACTGTTTTGTAGGCATGAGAGGCACATACCCTGTTTAACTCCCATGTGGGAGACAAAGTGTCCCACATCCTACCCCTTAATTATATATACTAACTCCACAGCTGCACAACTATGGAGAAAGGAAAGGAAAGAAAAGGAAAGGAAAGGAAAGAAAAGAAAAGAAAAGGAAAGGAAAGGAAATTAAATGAAATGAAAGGAAAGAAAAGGAAAGAAAAGGACACCATGAACAGTGAATCAGTGCTGGTGCAAAATCCTTAAAAATGACACCATCACACACTAACTATGCTTGTGCACCTTAGTTCATTTGTGATTCAGTGAAATGAGGTTTCAGTCAACTGGGTTTTAGTCAACTAGGTTTTGAGTCAACTGGGTTTTCAGTCAAATTGCTTTGATCATTTGAGGTTCAGGCAACTGCAGATCTGTGAAGTGATAGTAAACCAAATGCAGCATAACTGCAGCATGCTACTCTGAGGTAAGTCAGAAGACTTAATTTGATGTGTGACTTCTACTCTCCCTTCTGTTCCCTAGTCATGCCTTACAACTACTGCAACGATGTACATGTGCATGATCATTACTTTTCAGAATACAACAATGTAGCACAGACTTTCTTCTTCACAAGATGCACAAGTAAACTTTCTACAGGTAACTACAAAATAATCTCTTAGCATATGTAAGATTTCAGCAAATTACAGCACTAGCCCACATCATAATATATCCTAAAACACCAAAATCCATAACCAAATTACTCATCAAATGAAATATTCTCCATTTAATCTTTTTAAACAGCTCCAATTTTTTGTTTGTCTGTTTATCTCCATACTTTCTTAACTTTTTCACAATCCATAAGTACATGTCCTATAGTCTCTTCCCCCACACGTCATACCTTTTTTAAATTCTGCTGTCTTAAACTTCGTTTTTTCCTTAATAGGCAATTGTTTCTCAAAAATCTTCATATAAAATCTTGTCCTTCTTCTCATCTTTTATATAATTTCCTTATCTTTTTAATAGCTTTCCTTCCCTCCTTTTTAACTCTTTCCATGGATAAATAAAAAATAAAATTCTTATCATCACATTGTCATACCATATCTTCCTTTTCTCCTGTATTTCATTTATGTCGATTTTCCATTTTAATAATATCCTTCTCCATTCCTTCCCTTGTCCTGGCCATTTCTTTTTCTTCTTTTTGCACACCATAAACCACTGTATTTTTTATTTCTGTTAATCTGAAGATTCTCAAAGGAAGAAAGTATGATTAAGAGAAAGCAATCTTCAAAGGATAACGAATGAGGGCCTCTAGGCTGAATGCCTCTGAGAAGGATTTCAGCATGACGTTTCTGATTTAAGAAATAGGCTGATTATGAGAGGTTATAAACCTAAGGAAGTTGATGGAATCATGGATACAATTCCCATTCTTAGGAATGATGTAGCAAAGCCCTATTTTTCTGAACAAATTATATCTTGTCATGATAGACAGTATGCTGCAAACCGAAAGGAGACTTTATCAATTCCCATGTTTTTTACCAGTGACGTAGAGGTTGTCACTGATGTGCTTAGAAAACATTGGGAAATTTTGACTGCTGATCCTAAAATAGGAAGGATTGTAGGAGAGACTCCTTGCTTTATCTTTAAGAATAGAAAATGTATGAAGAGGTTACTTTGTTATCCTTGCACTGATTTAAGTCATGTTTATAAAAAAGGGAATGTAACACAGCCATGTGGGAAATGCAACTACTGTCATTATATTGATAATGGTGTTTTGGTCTCACACCCTGATACTGGACAGACATTTATTTTCAAGGTTGAGATGGATTGTAGGATATTGCATGTTGTCCACCTGTGTTATTGCCAACTATGTAAAGTTTTTTTATGTTGGCAAAATTGATGGAATGTTTAAGGATAGAACAAGAGAACATCTCTATAATATATGCACTGGTTCAGTTAACAATGCTGTATCTAAACGTTAGGAATAGTAATGAACACCATATATTTAAATGTTTGGTGATTGCTATTATGAAACCTAGTTTGTGAGAGGGGGTCACAAGGAATGTCACTAAAACTTTGGAGATCAGATGGATTATTCACTTGCAGGCTGATCAAGGTAGGGGCTTAAATGACAAGGTCCCACTAAAACCTATTTTAAAGGGACATAGTTTGAGAAAATAGCCCCTCACTCCTTTTTATTATTATTTACAACTATATATTTTTTTATTTTCTTTTGATGTACATATGTACTACTCTGTCTTTCCCAGCATCTGTAGTATCTTAGTGTGTTTAGTGATCATTGTGAATGTTTTTCATAGTTCTTATTTTTTATTGTTTCTCTCTTCTTTATTGATTTTCATTGAACCACCTTTTATTTGCCTTTTGATTGGTCATCATAAGCTCATTTACATTATAAAATGATTGAATTTGATTGTTAGTTTGATTTTAGTGGTTTGAAGAAGCTGTTGTGAAAGTGCTTACCTGTTGTACATTTGTTTGTGCCATTTATTACAATTTTTATTTTATGACCCCCTGGACACTGCTTTATTTTCTCCTGAACAACGGAATATTTGCCTGGTTGGTGTTCTTTAATGGATATTGCTTGTTAACAGATAATATTTACATATTTTACTTGTAAAAGCAAAAACTTACAAAGTATCACCCAAAGTCTGTCACTGTTTTTATAAGAGCATTTTAATCCACCACGTCTTTAGGTTGTTGAATGCTTTCACTAAGGATTTCAAGGTCCAATTTTCTTTCCTTCATGACTACCAGACCTTGTTATAGATATATGTAATATGACAGATTGAAATGTTAAAGTACAGGCTCCTGTACTGAGTGCTTGGGTTAGGGAGGTGTGACAGATGGAGAACCAGTAGCAGCAGATTATAATGCGGGAAATTTGGGTGGCTACCCAAAACCCATATCTCCAGGCAGACTCATGGACAGCCACTGAGGATCTGCAATGAAATAAAAAAAATGTCAAGTTCAGCACTGCTAAGACATTTCATTTAGATTTTATGCTGAACATAACAGTAACAAAAAGCAGAAATGGTTAGGATGTTGTGGGTGGTTCCAGAGTAACATATAAATGAGCAGCAGTGAACCTCTGTAGCTTGAAGTAAATATTTTGTTTAAGCCTGACAGTCAACCAAATAGGGCATTCAGTGTATGGCTAGGTCAAGATACAAAATACTTTGTTTTGGCTTCCAGCATCTGTGTATTTACACAAAATGAACCATGACTTTATCAGTCATATTTATTATTTATTTTAATACAGTCTGATCTCTGAGGCAACAAAGTAGCTAAATTTGCTGGACTGTGTAGAGGGCTATCTGTGAGTGAAGCATTTCTGGCTACTGGTTAAGGATGACTGTCAATTGTTGTTCGCTCAAGTATTCTTGGCTGACTTTGTAGGACTCATCAAAGTCAAAGTCAAAGTAAACGTTATTGTCATACAGATCAACACAGAGGAAAACGTGTGTATCACTGCATGAAATGCTGATGCTCAGGGTCATACTGTAGGAATAACAGTTCACAGAAGGAAGATAGATTAAATTAATACAAATTTGAATAGTAAAAATAAACCTAAAAATAAGATATTAAAATTAAATAAAACAACATTTTTTACAGCAGGAACAAAACAAATACAACAACAACAGGAACCGACTCCGTAGAACTATAATGATATAAAGAAAAAATAGTACTATAAATAAAGAGGGACACATGTAAAACTTACCCACTACCAATATATGCCATAATCTTACAGTTTTCAATTTTCATAGTACAGATAGAGGCGTATAAAGTGAGCTATGCAGAGAGTTATGCAAATAATGTGATTTGAGTGAAACAAGTTGGAAAGGAATAGTTTCCTGAATGACTACTCTTTGTGTGAAACAATGTTCCAATATATTATGTGGCCATTGTTTTTTTATTTTAAACTGATGTCTGAAATATACAGAGTGAGTAAAGTGGTTATAACTACTGGATGGAAGTGAAGGTTGACTGGATGAAAACAACTTATCCCCTCATTATCTGTTCAGTTTAAATAGTATGACTCTATATGAGTAACTTGCATTTGAGTGAAATAAGCCATTATACTTACTTTTTCTCTGGTTGCTGTATGTGTGAAACAAACTTGAAACTGTCCCTAATTTGCAGAATGTTCCTGCCTTTTGGCCTCAAAGTTTTGTTTTTTTTTTCATCATAATCAAAGTCACTAAATTATGACATTTGAGTTTGAGGCTTAACCCCTCAGAAAACAGATGCCAACAAAAAACTGTTAACTTTTGAATAATATAAGAACAATATCTAAAATCTTTCAATGATGTTTTAACCTTTGTCACTGATTATGTTTGGCTTTTAATATCAATCTTTTACCAGGAGATTGAGACTTATTATTTTTTATCTCACTCTGATAGATTGTATACAACAGCATAGCTAAAAACTATTGTTGGAAAAGGAGATGTTGGCAAATGAAATTAAGCTACCCTATTGTTGTTTCCTCAATTTAAGCAGTCTTGCTTTGCAAAACTAGTGTGCATTTGATTGAAATAAACAGGAATACTTGTCACTACTATCTGTGAGAAACAAAGTTGAAATTACATAACTATCAATTGTCCCTAATTTTGAAGAATACCCATGATTTTGTCCTATTTGTTGGTTTAATCTTCATAACATTTCTGGTTTTCTGGAAGGTTATAGAAGATTGCATTTTGTAAATAATGACAGATATTTGAGTTTCAGACTTCATGTCTTTCAGAAAAACAAAACAAAATAAAAACAAAAAACATGATAATGTGTGACTGTTATTCTAGCAACTTTCTAAGTACGTAAGAGGAATAAATAAAATTATTCCATGAGTCTACACCTTTATATTATTATTTTTTGGCTTTGTTCCTGAGTTTTCTGCTAAAAGGTTGAGAGGCATTATGTATTGTGTTGCTTAATATGTGAGCTTTGGCCAGCTAAGATCTACCTGAAATCAACTGGACGTATAAGTGAATTTAAGTACACTTTTATCTGCTCTTTTTCATATAGTACTGCATTTAATTTATTTGTGTTTCTCACTGAATATTAACTCAACTGAAGTCATGGCTCTGTCTCTACAGAGTACTTGTTAGAATTTCTGTGTAGCCATTGATAGCAGTGGGAGGGGGAGGTTTCACCTCATCACTGATATTCTGTCCTGCCTTATATAAGTGGTACATTTTGGGTTATTTCTGCTTAATATCTGAGCTTTGGCTGGCTAAGATCTACCTGAAATCAACTGGATGTATAAGTGAATTTAAGTACACTTTTATCTGCTCTTTTTCATATAGTACTGCATTTAATTTAGTTATCTGTGTTTCTCACTGAATATTAACTCAACTGAAGTTGTGGCTGTGTCTCTACAGAGTACTTGTTAGAATTTCTGTGTAGCCATTGATAGCAGTGGGGGGTAGTTTTACCTCATCACTGATATTCTGTCCTTCCTTATATAAGGGGTACATTTCGGGTTATTTCTGCTTAATATCTGAACGTTGGCAGGCTAAGATCTACCTGAAATCAACTGGATGTATAAGTGACTTTAAGTACACTTTTATCTGCTCTTTTTCATATAGTACTACATTTAAATTATTTATTTGTGTTTCTCACTGAATATTAACTCAACTGAAGTTGTGGCTGTGTCTCTACAGAGTACTTGTTTGAATTTATGTGTAGCCATTGATAGTAGTGTGTGGGGGGGGTAGTTTCACTTCATCACTGATATTCTTTCCTGCCTTATATAAGTGGTACATTTTGAGTTATTTCTGCTTAATATCTGAGCTCTGGCCTGCTAAGATCTACCTGAAATCAACTGGATGTATAAGTGAATTTAAGTACACTTTTATCTGCTCTTTTTCATATAGTACTGCATTTAATTTATTTGTTTGTGTTTCTCACTGAATATTAACTCAACTGAAGTTGTGGATGTGTCTCTACAGTTAGTTCACCACCCACCCTTCTTGTTCTTGTTTTGATGTTAATGGTGGTGGCTTTGAAACTGCCCGCCCCTCTTGTAAATTTTTATTTGGATACTCCTACTGGGCCCATCTCATTTGCTCACTGAACTGAGTGCAGTGAGATCATATTCTGATTTCAGGCACTCCTACTGTGTACAAAGAGAGCATTTGGGAAGGACAACCCCTGTAGCCTCTTAATCCTGCTCTGTTCCCTCCCTCAAAAAATAAATAAATAAATAATGTATATATATTTTTTATTCAGCTGCTCTTACTGTAACTGTCTTAGTTGCTGTTCTGTGTGCTATCTGTTCAGTCGCTCTTACTCTGCACTTATTACTGCTTCTTAGTAGCCTTCTAATTTACTGCCTTCTGCACTTGTTTTTTAGTCATTTGTTAATTTTATTGCATTTATTTAAACTGTATTTGCTGTAATATTGCTCCACACTCAAATGTGCTAGCCTGCACTGCAATTTGAATTGTATTTACTGCTGTTTTAGCTGCTTTTCTGTAAAAAAAAAATTCTAATCTTGTTTCCTGCATTTCCTGTAATTAGTCTAGTCCAGATACATACTTGCTGTATCCAGGACTGCTGGTAAGCTTCTGAGCCCCCCAAGCTTTTCTGTGTTGGAGGAAAGCCGTCTAGCTTATCAGTGGGAGTAGTAAGCACTAGGTAGCCTATCTACCACTGGAAGAGTGGGTTTCAGCCCAGAAATTGTAGTTCATTGGCCATTTTGACAGTTTTTCCATCTCTTTCTACTTTCTGGTTTAAAAGCTGGTGTTTGCGTTTGGTCCCTGCCTTTCCTGTAACTAGTGTAGTCCAGGTACAGATTTGCTATATCCAGGACTGTTGGTAAGCTTCTGAGCCCCCCCCCCCCCAATCCCTTGTGTGTTGGAGAGAAGCTTTCTAGCTTATCAGTGGGAGTAGTAAGCACTAGGTAGCCTATCTAACACAGGAAGAGTGGTTTCTGGCCCAGAAATGATAGTTTATTGGCCGTTTGGGAAGCTTTTCCATCTCTTTCAACCTTCTGATTTAAAAGCCTGTAAGCTTTGTAAGCTTCTGTGCCCCCCAAACCTTTCCATGTTGGAGGGAAGCCTTATAGCTTATCAGTGGGAGTGGTAAGCATTAGGTAGCCTTTCTACCACAAGAGGAGTGGTCCCTGGCCCAGAAATTGAAGCTACTGGCTGTTTGAGCAGTTATTTCCATCTCTTTCAACTTGCTGGCTTAAAAGCCTGCATTTGCACTTGTTCACTACCTTTCCTGTAACTAGTCTAGTCCAGGTACAGATTTGCTGTTTCCAGGACTCTTTGTAAGCTTCTGAGCCCCCCCAAGACTTTTTGTGTTGGAGGGATGCCTTCTAGCTTATCAGTGGGAGTGGTAAGCATTAGGTAGCCTATCTATCACAAGAGGAGTGGTTCCTGGCCCAGAAATTGTAGCTATAGGCCATTTGGGCAGTTTTTTTCCATCTCTTTCAACTTTCTGGTTTAAAAGCTGCATGTGCGCTTGTTTCCCACCTTTCTTGTAACTAGCCTAGTCCAAATACAGAGTTGCTGTATCCAGGACTGTTGGTAAGCTTCTGAGCCCCGCAAGCCTTTCTGTGTTGGAGGAAAGCCTTCTAGCTTATCAGTGGGAGTGGTAAGCACTAGGTAGCATGTCTACCACAAGAAGAGTGGTCCTTGGCCCAGAAATTGTAGTTTATTGACCATTTGGATAGTTTGTCCATCTCTTTCAACTTTCTGGTTTAAAAGACCACATCTGCGCTTGTTTCCCATCTTTCCTGTAACTAACCTACTGGGAAGCACTAGAAAGCCTTAAACTGATACAAGCCTTCTAGCTTAGAAGAGAGACTTTGGAGTGATTACATATCAGTTTTCTGTACATACTTGCTGTACTTAACTGTTTTCCGCCTAAACGCAGATTTTCCAGCATTTATTGTGATTTACAAGCTTGTTTTTTTTTACATATTGTACTTATTTGACTGCCTGCACTTTTAAAAAGTTGATTTTTGTTTAAATAATTTGTTTAACTGTTGTAGGCTACACACTAAAGTGTGATAGCCTTTTCTGATTGTTTGTAGTCGTTTAAAGCTGTTTAAGTGTATTTTTTACTGTTTTTGCCTTATCTTTTAAAGAAACAAAAACAAAAAAAAAAATCAATGTTTCCCACCTTTCTAAGCTAGTATAGTCCAGTTTTCAGGCTAGTGCTGAATCCAGGGCTGTGTTACAAGTTTCATAGTTGCCCATAACTTACCTGGATAGAAGGAAGTTTCTCTGCTCACCTGTGAGAGAGGGGAGCTTTGAGCAGCCTATCTGTCCCTGGAGGAGTGGTTCCAGCCCAGAAGTTAGTAGTTTATTGGCCATTTTGGGCTAATTTCTTTCTCTTTCATTTCTCTGCTATAAGAACTATGTTTGCACGGTTTTGTGCGCCAGGCAGCGCTGGTTAGCTACGGTTAAATTATTCCCGGCTCCACTAAGTCTCATCTTCATTTTTTCACTTGAAACTAGTCTAACTCTCAACCTAAGCACTCAAAAAGCATCCTACAGCCCAGCACTTGCTCAAACCTAATAGCAAGCACTAATATACCCTGACACTTGATTGCCCAGCAGGGCAAGGCTCTTTATTCACCTCACAGCAACCAAGCGACTAAGCAGCTCACCCTACTTTTCAGGCAAAATCAAAGGGAAATTTCAGGTGTACTCTCCAGTCCAGCTGGTGAATCTGGATATCCTGAGGCAATGTTACAACTGCCTCATGTACACGGACAACCCTCTCCTCCTACCACAAAACACTAACATATGTAAGAGATGCAATTAGACAGCCAAACTGGAGGCTAAGCTGTCTCCACCCAAGACTGGAACAGACAGACAAGAGGAGAAGGTTAACACTTGCACCACACCTCCAGCCATACATACTCCTACTAAACCAGCACTGGCAAAAAAATACACATAAATACACAAAATCATACTCGGAGGCTCTAAATAAAAACCTGCAAAAGCATCAGAGACCTCCAAAGCAGACACCCAAACAACCTGCAACTCCCGTCATGAACCAGACAACACATAAAACACAAAATTAGGGTGCCGCACAATCACAGCCCTTAAGGCGAAATAACATACCTAACACACTAATAATAGGTGACTCTATAGTCAGGCACACTGACATCCCACTCACTAGGCTGGACAAGCAGATGTTTACTGTTAGCTGCCTGTCGGGAGCCAGAATCCGCCACATAACACAAGCACTCAGGTCACTCCAGAACAAGTACAAATATGACTCTGTCATTGTTCATGTTGGTGTGAATGATCTGAGATGTACCTCCCTGGACTACATGAAAAGAGACATGGAAGAGCTCTCTGATCATGTAGCCCAGGCTGGTATGACCATGACCCTGAGTAGCATCCTGCCCTCACTAAGAATGATACCTCAGTATAAAGAAAAAATGATCAATTTCAACAACTGGCTAAGCTTCTGGTGTCATTCAAAGGGGATCCAGTGTCTGTCAGCCTGGGATGACATGCTCGACAAGCCGCATTGCTTTGCAAGAGACAGAATGCACCTGTTACCCCTAGGCTTTCGAATACTGGCCAAGGCTCTTACTGCCCCCATAGTGCCTTTTTTAGGCAAGGCTCAAAAGTAAAACCCACCTCCGTAAACAGCAGAATTGACAATAAAAATGAGGGTTATGCTACTCAACGCCAGGAGTTTAAATCTCAAAATGCACGTGCTCAAAGCACTCCTCAGTATGGAGAACGTCGACATCTGTGCAGTTACTGAAACCTGGTTCAAGGCTCCAGAGAGCACCCTGGCACTACTGGGCTACAACTCATACCACATGTTTCGGCCACAGAACACGGACCAAAACACAAAAGGAGGGGGTGTATCCATATTCATCAAGGATACCTACACCTCCAGGTTAGTGGCACAGCATGATACCTCTGAGATCATCGGGCAAATCTGCAATGCAAATTGTGGCCTGCTACAGACCACCCCCCCCATGACCCAGGACCACCACTCCACCTTTCTGGAGACACTGGAAAACATGAAGGTCCTACCGAACACCCTGATATTGGGTGATTTCAATTACCCTACCATTAATTGGGAAATGTACTCAAGTACAAACTCCCAGGCCCAGTGCTTCCTGGAATTCATCAACTCAAATGCCCTGGATCAGCTGGTAAACTCTCCTACCAGAGGTGAAAACATATTGGACCTGGTCATCACCAACATGGGCGACAGGTGTTCCACACCAGAGGTCAACCCGTCACTGGTTAGATCAGACCATAAACCAATCACTCTGGATGTCCACACCCTGCCACCACCCCCAACTAAGGAAACCAAAGTAAAAAACTTTTCTAAAGCAAACTTCACCTTACTTAAGATAAAGGCAGTAAGTTTCACAACCCCCACGCTAAAGGATAACACTGTCCAAGATGCAGAAACCTTTACAAATGCTTACAAGGATGCATGGATCATGCCATCCCTAGCAAAACCAAGACTCACTCCTCTAAGAGAAGGAAACCAGTCTGGTGGACCCCTGCCATAAACAGGCTATACAATAGAAGGAGGAAACTAATTCAGAAAAAAAGCAAATCCCAAGAAGGAAAGACATCCCTGATCAGTATCAGTAAGAAACTAAGGACCCTCATAAAATCATCCAAGGCTAACTTCAAAAAAATATAGCCAAGGATTCAAAAGATAACCACAAAGCCTTCTTTAGCTATGTTAAGAATCAAAGTGGCAACTCACAGATATGCACTGAACTAGTGCAAAATAGCACAAAATATACTGAACCTACTGATATTGCCAACATCCTGGCAGATAGATGCAGTGCAAACTTCACCCCCCTCTCACCCCCAAAAGGGCCCACAACAATACCGGGAAAGTGTAGTGTCCCAGAAATCACAGATGCATAGGTGAAAACAGCTCTTTCTAAAGCCGAAAGCACAGCATCAATGGGGCTAGATAGTGTCCCAGGCTGTGTCTTGCATGAACTATGGAACGAACTAACCCCCCCCCCCACTTAAACACGCTATTCAACCTCAGCCTCTCCACAGGCTACGTGCCCATAGAATGGTGCACAGCAACCATTATTCCACTCCACAAAGGAGGGCCCACAACTGACCCTGGTAACTATTGCCCCATAAGCCTGACTAGCCTGGTCTGCAAGGCTATGGAGTGCATCATCATGGAACTCATTAACAAAGACATTGGGAACCTCCAAACACTTGACCAGACCAAGTTCAGCGTTGTTAAGGGCAGATCATGCCTACTAAACCTGGCTGACTTCTTCGAGACAGTCACCAAGGCCATAGATGAGGGAAAGGTGGTTCACACAGCCTACCTTGACCTTGCCAAGGGTTTTGACACCATTCTTCACTCAGGTATTACAGAAAAACTCACCAGCCTAAACATAAACCCCTACGTCATGAGATGGGTTGCCAACTGGCTTACAGACAGAACTCACATGGTAAGAATAGCGGGCTCCAGGTCCAACTCTAAACCAGTCACAAGTGATGTCCTGCAAGGCTCAGTCCTGGGACCCCTACTTTTTGGCATATACTTCTCAGAAGTACAGGCAAACACAGGAGGACTATGGCTAACTAAGTTCACCGATGACTGCAAACTGGGAGTCATAATTGACTCTCTGGCTGACACAGACATCCTCCAAAAGGGCCTTACTGAGACAGGCACCTGGTGGCAAAGTCATGACCTCAAGCTAAATGCCAAAAAATGCATAGCCATCCCATTTGGGAAAAACAAAACACCCACGAATTACCAGATAGGTGGCAGCCCCCTTAATACAGAAGAGGTAATAAGAGATCTGGGGACCCAGGGACATAGCAGTCTCTCCTTTGACAATCATATTGCTGAAGTAGTTAGGAGATTCTTCTATGTGGCCCATCTAGTTACTAAACGGTTTGCATCTAGAAAAAAAAGGTTATAGTGCCCCTCTACTCATCACTCATCAGACCCATCATAGAGTACAATGCTCCATTTGGGATGTACCTCACAAGACACTTCCAACAGCTGGAAAGACCACAAAAGTACCTCACCAAGAGGATTACTGGCCTCAAACATATGTCCTATGCAGCCCGACTGAAAAAACTCCGGCTGTACTCAGTGGCATATCGCTTACTCAGAGGTGATCTCTGCCTGACTTACAAAGCCATGTCCAACTCAGAACTGATGGATATGCTCCATCTAAAAAAATCCAAATCACTGCGAGCCACACTCTCTAGTCAGCTAAACCTCGTCACAACAATAAATAGAACATACTGGAGGGATAGATTCCTGTCACAGAAACTCCCCATGCTTGGAACAAAATTCCAAACTACATTAGGCAGAGCCCCTCACTTACACTCTTCAAGAGAAACCTTGACGAGTGGATGGGTAACAGAAAATACACCCCTGGGATCACTTCATTGGCTCTGCTTGATAGAGGTTCAGTTAATTAATCAATGGGGTGGCGAAATCCGGCACACTCTGGCTAGGCTTATAAATGCCCTCAGGCAGATAGCCTAGTACCTACTTATGAACCTATGAACCTATTGTACTGACAAAGAGTACACAACAAACTGATTAAAACTGGCGAGTGGGGATAGTGTTGTATATGGATGAAAGCAACTTACTCTGTTGTTTATTTAGTTCAGTCTGGCTTTGCTGAACTAGAGTGTATCTGCATCAAATAAGTAGGAATACTTGAGCTACTTTGCATTTTTGTGAAACAAGCATGAAATACATTATCCTAAACATTATTGTTATTATTCATTTATTAATTTTTATGACATGAGATGTCTGACATGCACTGTCATGGATATATTATTTATGTGTATGTCCTGAAGGCTATATGCAGATGAAAATGACTGAACCTACTATAATGATCAAGTTAAACAATCAATAGGCTGGTTTTGCAGGACTAGAATGCATCTGTATAAAACTAATTGGAATATTTTATTATGGCCATGTAGATATTTGAGGTATGCATAGGCATGTACCTGTAACTAATGAAGGCAAACGGTGGATTATAATGATAACAGTCTGGTGGTCCTTTTATGGGTGAACTGTTATAAAATTGATAATGCTGTTATTGGTTGTTAAATTTTGTTTCACTTCCTCCCGGAAAAATATTTAGGACTTCCCAAATATAAGATAAATAAATATAATAAATATTCAACAATCAAGAAGGCAAATCCAAAAGATCATGTGCATTTATACGTGGATCAAAAACAAAAGTGCATTGATGGGTGAGAAGCCCATAGTTTGAAAACAACTCAGGGCCTGAGGTATGCTTATATACATAAATGCTTTTTGTAGAAAGGGTGTCCTAACAAAAGTGTAAACCAAGCTCTCAGGGAGATACACAATAGAGAGGGAGTGGTAAGAAAAAGAGTGTAGATGGAGAGAGATTGGTCTGTTGTTATGCCAGTTGTTTTCTTAGTGTAAAATCAGACCATTAAGAATATTATGAGCAACAATTGGCATAGTTTAACTGGGAAAGAGGTGGTAAGTAATTTAGCTGAGAAGGAACCTTTGTTTATAAACATAAAAGGTAAAAATATAAAAAAAATACTTTTAAACAGAAAACAAAGAACATTGGATATTTTAATAATAACCATAATAAAATAGGGACACATAAATGTTTACATTGTTTGATGATGTGTAGGTATATATCAGAATGTTTTTATTGCAAGGCAACAGAGTAATCTTATAGTGTACTGGGGTATTTCACTGGTAATGCTGTTTTTGTGGTTTATCATGCATAGTATCTTTCTTGTGATTTGTTTTACACTGGAAAAAACAACAGACAGCTTAAAAAGAATATACATGAGCATCACGATGCTATCAAAAAAAGAAACAGCAAGAATGCTTTGGCCAAACATTCTATGGAATGTATACATTTTACTAAGTTTATTTTTAATGTAGCAGATTTTGTTTCTAGTAATCTATGTGTTAATAAGTAAGATGAACTTGAGCTTTCTGTAATAAAATAGCAAAGTGTGCACAATGAAAGCTGATAAAGCAGATTCCATTGTTATCATGAATAGCAGCCTTTATAATGTAACATTATATATTATGTTGATAGATGTTTTTATGAAAAAAACTGATGGATGTAAAAAAATTTACAGCTATATCAACATTTGGTTTTATGGGAACTTTTGCAATGGAGTTATCATTGATACATTTATAAGTTTTTTAAAGATAGACAAGCCAGGCATAGTAAGTGTTTTGGGGTAATGAAGATACACAAAATCAAGGAATGCTCCCATTTTAGACTTTTGTATCAGCATACAAAATGGACTCTATTTCTAAATTTGTGAATAGGGCATTAATCAAGGTGGTAGAAAATTTCCTTCATTTGTCAGGGATACATTTCATTTTTTAGAGAAAATGAGGGGATAGTTATAGGAGAGGAAGAATGGTTAGTAACTGCTGATATATAATCTCTTTATATGGCCATCTGCTCATGATGTATGGATTGACTGGGTATCGAACATGCTTTTCAAAACTGATGAGTAGACAGTGGGGAAAGTTACATTTATTATTGAAAATATGGAACAGGTGTTATAAAATATCTTTTCATTTTTAGATCAATATTAAAGACAAAAGAAATGAGCAGTGATGAACACTAGGATGGTGCCAAATTATACCGGCTTAGTAATGGCATATCGGAAAATGATTATTTTAAAAGAAATTCCTGGGTATGCTTATATTAAGGCTCAGCAACGCTTTATTGATGGCATATTTTTTTATTTAGATGGGAGATGACAGTTTAAGTTTATTTATCAATCAGATGAATAATAGTATCACTTTTTGAATTTCATAGGATCTTAGCAAGTTACACGGCTTCTGGCCCTGAGGCTCTTATAAGCCTAGCCAATAAATTAGCTCATGTTCCCACAAGTCAGCACCTGATGCCCCTGTCCAGCAGGGACACAGGTGGAATCCCAGGGGTGTGTTTTCTATTTCCCATCCAATCATCCGGGTTCCTCTTAAAGAGGAATAATGAAGTGTTTGACGTAGAGAGGGAGTCTATTCCACAGATGGGGGAATCTCTGGGAGACAAGTCTGTCCCACCAGCAAGTTGTATTGATGTCATAGACCAAGTTGAGGTTTTGAGTGCGGGTCACAAAAATAGAGTTTGGCTTGTGGACATGCAGCAATTTCATCAAGGTGAGGTCAGAGATTGCTCTGTATGCCAGACATAGATGACCTCTGTGAAGTATGTATGAAATGAAGTAGAGGGACAGGGATTTTAGCCTATCTGTGTAAGATAGATTTTTGAAGCCCTGGATTTTCCTGGTCAGGAACCTCTGTGCTCTCTCCATCTGCTGAATGTGCTTCACAAGGTACATGCTGAAAGGGGCATTATACTCGATGATGGGCCTGATAAGGGAGGAATACAGGGAAGTTAAGTTATAACTTCCTTGTTCCTAAAAGAAATACCTTTACTAGTGAGGTGAGCCATGTAGAAAGCTTTGTGTACAATGGAGGCAACATGGTGGTCAAAAATTTGATTGCTGTCTGCTTGTGTGCCCAGGTCCCTCACAACTGCTTGCATGTTTAGCACATTGTTATTAATGTGATAATTTGTGGATATATTACTCTCCCCAAAGGGAGTGATGATGATGCAGTTTTTTGTGTTTAGTTTGAGGCTTTATTTCTAACACCAGTCATTTGCCTGGGTGACACCCTATTGTAGTATGTCTACATTACTAGGGGACTAGAAGACAATGGGATGTGTGTGTTATGACCTTTCATTTATAAATAAAACAAAGGAAGTGTTTGATTGAAAGCTCTACCCTGGATTAAGTGTAGATACACAGACTGTGGAAGTCATCTGGTGGTCTGTTTGGCTTGTAGTACATCCTATGATGCCTTTTATGTTGAAAAAATATAGACGGGTTTATGAGAGAGGATTTCCAAAGAAACTTAGTATACAAAGAAAGGATACACAACATTTTAGCAAACACAAGTATATGTTGGATTCATATTTCACAACCTCTTAGCACAAGAAATCTGTACAAAGCCTAAAGGAATGGGGAGACAAAGACCCAAAAATAGGGACAAATTTTAAATATTACTTTTATAAACTTAGAAAGTTACTAGAAAAATGTTATTTGTGTTTGCATGAAAAAAACACAGTATTTGTGTTAGTATGCATTTTCTGAAGGATTTGAAGTCTGAGACTCAAATGTATGTCATTTTTAGTGATGTCAATCTTTAGTGATTTTCCAGAAACCCACAAAATTTATGAGGAACTGATCAAAAACATGAGGCAAGAATCTTGACATTTTCCAAAACTGTGGACAGAAAAGAGGTATGGTTGCATTTAAAAAGTTGTTATTCCCCATTTTGGAAAGGATTGATACAAACTCATGATGGGGTAGATAGGAGACCAAAGTAGAAGTCAAAGAATTATTTTGACAGTTAACATTAGGTTTAAATGAGGTCATTAGTATAACTAGCAAATAAATATGGAATTGACAAAGCTATAATTGACTTAGGTTTGTATAGCTTTTTATTATTAAATAAAAAAAAATAAGTTTCATATTGTTCTACAGTGATTAATTTACATGGTTTTAGGTTTAATATATATTATGTCAGCTGACTTACTAGATCACATGATATTGATCACGTATTTTAACTGTATTTAAATGAAAATCTGAGAGACATTGTTTTTATTTTGTAGAAGTTGGACTTTTTATATTATCAGAGAAAATGCTAAACCATTGTATTTTACAACATAAATTGTGTTTTTTTTTAATTTTGGCTTGTGATTCATTAGTAGTACATTTCTAGTTTATGTTTCCATTTTAGCTATGTATGTGGATGTTGAACTTCAGTTTTGGTAACTTATCTGACATGCAAGACAACCAAAGAGTGGTTAGAGTATTATAGGTGTCTGAATATTGCCACCTCAGCAGACAACAGGAAAGTGAATACAACCGTCTGCTAATCTGATACCACAAATGGTTGTTGGCATTCAGTACAGAGGATTAAGGCTATGAGTTGCTAATGAGCTGCTTCCTGTGATGCAGGGACTGAATTCTTCAATGTTTATTTGCCTGTTGTATGATACTGAGCAAGTTACTCAACCAGACATTGCTGTGTGTCATTTGAAAAACTAGGATAGGCTCCTTAATGGTCTCCTAAACTGCATGCCTAGTAACTACCTGTGAAACTATGAGCCTTAGAACCTATTGTGGGTGAGTGCTGAGAAGGGAATATTAAATCCTGGTAATAAATATAAGTTACCCTCCTTATCTGACACCTCAGATGTTTATTGAGTATTGAGGAGAAGGTATTACAAATTGATAGGTCAGTATGCTATTCAGCTGAACTGCTACCTCATCTGAATATCAAATTAGAATACTGAACAGTGAATGGTAGGAGGACTTAGGAAGTGTAAGTGATGACTTATCTGCAATACCAGGTGACTATTGCAAGGGGAGGTAAAGCAGATGAAGTCTATAGTAGTTTGTTAAAGGAAAAATGTGAAGCATAAAAACTCTAACAGTGGTGGTAGGATATGGTTAAGCTAAGCTGCCATTTTAGTTGAAAGTTGGCTGGTGATAAGAGTAGGTTTGTAAATGCAGCAACTTGTTAGGCAGTTACAGATCTGAGAGATGAAAAGAGGAAACTGAGCATTTAACATGTTAAAGAAAGCAGATATAAGCCATAATTGCAGTTAATATTATAGAGAAATGTAAATAGTGGTATTATAAAGTATTAATATTGATATTATTCTGTGTGTAATCAGCATAGAAATATTAGGGAGCTAAGTTTCACTGTGAAATTCTTAGTGAAAAAAGATTTTTCAGGAAATGGAATGGAGTTTATGTAGGAAGTGTGGATGACGGGGGGTGTGGCAGTGGGAAGTTGTTTTAAATTAAATAACATGGGGTAGGCGAGAATGGGGGTAATTGAGAGGAACATAGCTGAACTCAGCAAGTCTGTGCAAAGTGGAGATTTTCTGCTTCATCTCCGTTAACATCCACAAACAATTAGCAATTAGGTAGCAACCATCTTACCATAAACATCAGATAAGAACAGATAAGGTGGATTTTGCCACTGATTGCACCTTATAAGGCTGAAAAGTTCCAGATTCAGGGCAAATGCCATGTGCACTATACAAGAGATAGATCACATTACTATTAAGCAGATATTATCTCAGTTTAATGGGGTGTCATTTAAACACTGAATGAAGGGAACATTTTTGGATTGCTGGAAGAGTGAAACCATCAATGTTTCCATTTACTTACCGCTATCTGCAAAATTCAAGGTTTTACACTTTGGGATCTGGAAAAAAAAGCAACTGGCTCAGCTTTTTGATCTAACCTAACACCAACGCTCATGATAGCTGACCCAAAGGCTTGCCATTTTACAATTTACAAACACTACAAAAGGAGTTAATCAAATGTAATTTTAAGCTTACATATTATCTTCATTGCAGGTTATATAGCAACGTAGTGTTCTTTCAAATGCAGGGCAGGAATTGATTCCAGTATTCAGCAATAGTAGGATGTGGGTGATCCTTGTCCTGTGTGCTGATTAGCCAATCAGCTATTCGAGCAACAGCAGTCCAGGAACCGTACTTAGTAAAGAAAAGAGGGAAAATGGAAATGATTTAAAATAAACATATGAGAGTAAATGTTTTATTTATAAAAGTATAACAATAGTCCAAGAACATAAATAATCAATGTATAAAAATGATTATGTATTCTATCAAGCTGGGAGAAACAAGCAGTAAATTCACTTAGCAGTATTAAGTTGAGTTATACCACTTTGGAAGATGCTAATGTCTGTGCAGTCACCGAAAGACGGTTCTAGGTCGTGGAGAGCATCGCGGCTGTGCAAGGCTATAATGCCTTCCACACATTCAGACCACAAAATGAGCATGAAAGAACCAAAGTTGGAAGTATAGCCATTTTCATTAAAGCTAAGTGTACCTCAGGACTGGTCAAACAATATAAGTCTCTCAAACTACTCCATGTCCAATTAACTATAGGCAAAATACCCTACCAAATCATTGCCAGCTATAGATTCCCCACCATGAACCAAGAAAGCAATCCACCTACCTGAACTTGCTGCAGTCACTCACCATACAGCCCACCACCTTAATCATGGGATATTTGAACTACCCATCCATCGACTGGGTGACATACACAAGCACAAACATGCTCATCCACATGTCCCTGGCCTTTGACAATATAAATGCTCTGGAACAGATAGTCTGCACCCCCACAAGAGGCTCAAAGTCATACACATAGTACTCACCAACATAGAGAGGTTGCTGCACCCCCCCCCCATGTGATGGCCTCCCTGATAAGATTGGACCATAAATCAGTCGCATTTGATGTAATTATTGGACCCGATACCCCCAGAGGAGCAAAAAAACTAAAAAATGTTTCCAAAGCAAACTACAGCATACTAAGTGACGTATAAAAAGTTTTATGACCCCTGCAATCATAGGCCACAATGACTCCTATACAGTGTAGACTCAGCTGTACCTGACCAGAATAAAACCATATCATCCCAAAAAAACAAGCCACCTTGGTGGACCTCAAGTCTAAACAGGTTATATAACAAGAAGAAGAAACTGATGTCTAAGAAGAAGAGACAACTGACTCAACAGAGGAAGAATTCCCTCCACACTCTAAACATGCAAATCAGAAATCTTTTAAAAGTACTCTAAAGCTAAAGACAATGCTAAAATAGCACCCCTAGCTAAGGATAATCATAAGGCATTCTTTAACAACATCCAGTATCTAAAACTGGATGCTCATCTATGTGCTGAACTGGTAGTAGATGGCACCACTCATACTATACTAGAGGAAATTAACAACCTGTTGCTTACAGGTTTGGAGCAAGCTTCATTCCCCTGTCCCCACCAGTCATACTCCAAAGCATACCTGACACCACTCCTCTGTCTAGTATCTGTAGAGATTAGGTCACATCTGCACTCTCCAAGGCCAAAAATACAACTTCAATGGGGCAAAATAGCATTTCAGGTCACTTACTAAGCAATCTAAAACAGTACCTAGTGAACCCACTTGACATTCTCTTGAATCATAGCCTGAGAACTGGCTTTGTTCCAGCAGAGTGGTGAACAGCAACAGTGATCCGCTTGCACAAAAGTGGGCTTTCAACCAACCCTGAGAACTATAGATTGATAAGTCTAACCAGCCTCATTTGCAAGGCCATAGAAAGAATCATCATGGTCCTTATCAACAAGGACATAGATGACCTTAAAACTCTAAACACAATCAAATTTGGCTTTAGTAAGGGTAGATCATGTTTATTAAACTTAGTAGACTTCTTTAAGAAAGTCACCAAAGCCCTGAATGAAGCATAGACAATGCATACCACCTATCTTGACCTAGCCAAAGCTTTTGACAGAATCTCCCACTCAGATATCATTGAGAAACTCTCCCGGCTGGGGATTAACCTTATGTCACAAATGGATAGACAATTGGCTCACTGACAGAACACATACTGTCAAAGTTGGTAAATCTACCTCTGCCAGTAGACCCATCACTAATGGTGCACCACAGGGATCTGTGCTTGGCACTTTATTGTTTGGAATCTATTTCTCGGAAGGGCAGGCTAAACCAGATGGCCTTTGGCTTACCAAGTTCTCTGATCATTGTAAATTGGGTGCAATCATTGAGTCTCCCAACTATGTTAACATATTACAGGAGAGACTAACACAGAAAAATCATTGGTGCCAAAGTCACAATCTAAAACTGAATGCAAAGAAGTGCATTATTATCTCCTTTGGCAAAGGGGAATTCCTGATAATTACAGTATTGAAAGCAACCCCCTAAGTTCACACCTAGTGGTGTGTGATCAGGGAACACAGGTAGATAGCAATCTGAACTTCAACCACCAAATTTCCACAGTGGTAAAAAAAGCCTTCTACATTGCGCATCTCATAAATAAAGGCGATACATCCATGTCTAAGGATGCTGAAACTCCACTCTACTCAACCCTCATTAGACTATTAAGAGAGTGCAATGCCCCCTTTTGCATGTACCCCATCAGACACCTGCAGCAGCTAGACACAATACCCTACCAAGGGGGGGGGGGTCTTTGGAAAAATGTCTTGGAATGGAAGAAGCTTAGATGGCAACTGAAATGATATTCCATTAATGGCCATGGTCTGAATGACATGCTGTCCAGTGGATGCGTGTTACATGTAAAATCCTCTTTATTTTTGTGACGTTTTACAGTGTTTTAGTTAAATCATTCTGGTGCAGATCTGTTTAGCTATTAATATTGACTTTTTATTATTGGCATTTGTCAATTCTGTTTTAAGTTGACTTTTTATAGAAGTTATTGTCCTGATTCACTTTGTAGGGACAGCATCACTTTAAAAGTTTTATTTGTTTTTTAATGTATTTACTTGTTTTTTAATTAACAAATGAATTTTCATATTATCCAATGTGCTTTTTTGGAGGTCTTTTTGTATGAGAATTTATTCTGTTGTTTTATGTGGTCACATCACAACATCACATTCTGATGAAGTCAAAGGGATGGATGAAAGTGCTTAATGTGTTTTTTATCCTATGTATTAATTAAAGTTTTTCCATGGCACACTATGTTTGCTTCATATTTTCTTTTTCTTTTTGGTTATTGTTCAGTACCGGTTAGTTAGTTAAAATACAGGGCCTCCAAACAATGACTTATGTAGATAGACTGAAAGCCCTGTCGCTGTACTCTGTATCATATAGGCTGCTGAGAGGCGACTTGTGCCCTGATGGAAATGCTGTCCATCTGCAAGTAAAATTGCACAAGGGTCATTCACTCTAGGGATCTTAACCTAGACTGTGACATTAATAAAACATGCTGGAGAGACAGATATAGCTCCCAGGGATTCGCACTCCTCTAGAATAAACTTCCAATTCACGTGAAGCAGAGCTCCTTACTGACCCTATTCAAGTGCAACCTAGACAAATGGATAGGAGACTGCAAATTCACCCTGCATGGTGGCACCCATGTCCCTCATGGATAGGGGTACTCAATGCTGATCATAGACTCACCCTGTGAATTATATCCATCTTAAAAGGACAATTGGAGTAATCCATGCTTAACATCATAGACTCACTCTGCAAATTACGTTCATCTAACCAAGAGCGGTTGGGGCAACTTGGGGCTAACATGGCTAGGCTTGTAAGGGCTGTAGGGCCTTTAGCCTAGCAAACTCCTATGAACCTATGAACCATAGTAGATTAGTCTTTTAATGGAAGGGAGCCTTATGAAGCTTAATGCAAGAAAGATAGCAGTGCAGGAAAATTTAGTGGGCATAAGACCAGGCACATACACATGAGTAATACATATAGTTTTATATCTATCTATCTATCTATCTATATATAGATATATATATATATATATATATATATATATATATATATATATATATACATACATACACACATACATATAAAATTCCCTCTGTTAAGAAAAAATGCATATTATTAGTAATAACTGGATAATCAAATAACTACAGTAGAATTAGTAAGTATTATGACAGACATTTCACTATGTAATGCTAAAAGCATTAGAAAGACATTACAATGTATCAAATTGCCTAAATATATTGCAGCAACAGTACAGTACCAGGAAACAGACCCCAATACACAGATGACACTAATTAATTATATCAAGTCATTGCTGCCAAATAAAAAACTCAGTTAAAAAAAATGTGCTGATCAAATACAGTAAATTCAAGAATCTATACCCCCATGCCAGTGATAACAGTATCACTAAGTGGGAAAGCTAAATATGTCTCTCAGTGGTACTAGCACTAATTGAGAGAACCAAACATGCCACCTAATATCACCTATCAGAAAAATCACTTTCATTTTCAGCCAGAACTTATCTAAGGTTGCGCATATCTGCCACAGAATTGTAGTGGTCCTTAAAGAATATTGCCTTTAAACAGTTTCTTTCAGATATAAGCTAGAGTGCATGTCTCTTATGAGATATTTAGTATAGTATAATTTGAAGATTAATTTGACTTTTCTGTGTGATACTTCCAAATTAGCATTACTAATTTGGTTAATAGATTCTCCTTCTTATAGCTGCATGGATTTTACTTGCTGGAGTTTGAGGCAGATTGGATTCAAATGATTATCTCAAAGGTGGTTTGGGTAATTTGAGAATGCAATCAGGTCAGCCGAAAACAAAGCCATGGGCTCCTAGCACCTGGAAGTCTTACAATAGGATATGCATCTCTTTGGGTGCATTTTTCAGTTTATTTCCACAGCAGTAGCATTGGCAGTTTTCAATGTGTTTGGTTTTCAGGTGTCTATTGAACAGGTGGTGAGAATGGGATATATTTCAGACAATGAGTGTACTTAAAAGTACTTAATATTAGGTATGGGATGTAGGAAATAAAGGATTTTCTGAAGTGTTGTACACTCAGAAGAATGTTAAAAGTGTGGTCCAGGACCCAGACATGTCAAGTAGAGCAAAAACATTCACTTGGTTGCAATCTTTCGCCATTCCTCCTGAAAAGTTTTGTGGCATTGGTGGAAACTATTACTCATATGTTACCCTTTTACCCATGGCCATGTATTTGTATCTTGGAGCATTTTGGATATTAAGCTTTTAGAGTGATAAGAAATTAGATTTCTTAGCCATGAGAGTGGAATAGTTTCAGTCATTCAGTTGTTGGTATGGTTAGGAGGACTCAGGACAAATCAATTAAGAAAGGTTCTCCAGCTTACACAGTCCAGAATAATATGACTTAATTTGCTTGGTAAGATGGACTACAATATTGTATAAGCTGCAAACCAATGTAAGGAATTCAGAACTAGTGACTTTGCTGATCATTAGTGAGGTCATGTAGGTGCAGCAGTTTGAGGCAGCACTGTGGAGAGCCTTATTGCACTACAGCAGAAAGAGGTGAACGGAGAAAATGGGAGATATTAAAAACATAGAACAACAGACAGACAGACAGACAGGCAGACAAACGTATAAATATAGATATAAAGGTAAGGAAAGGAAAAGTTTACACAGGGCTAAAATCCTGAGGTAAAGATGAGAACAGATTGCATTTTCTGTGAATTTACGAATGTGATATAGGGGAAGAAGTTTTCAGATAAGGTGTGTGGTATGTGACCCATGTTTCCCTTTGCCTGGAAGTGGGATATGGATTACATTCTCCTCGTGATAGGGTGCAGGGTCCATATTTCTAATGCCACATACAATGATAAAGGTTGCCAACATATCTTGAAATGTGACAAGGAACAGCTTCTTTGCAAGTGCTACATCCTCTCTTGTGATAGAGAATTATTAGCAGTGTGAGATGAAAATGCCTAATGGCATAAGCAATAATAGTATTGATGAACTAAGCATACTCTGACGTTTGGTACAGTATGAATTAATTTCCTAGCTGGGAGTTGAACCTGTGTCGTGATGGTGAGAACTTCTAATCCTAACCACTACACCATGAAGGATAAGCATGCATGTGGAAAGTATCTTAAGATGATATCTCTGGGTAATACTGTTGGTAACACAGCTTGCTTGTAAACACCATATATGCTGATAAAGCACATTTGATAATTCTCACAACTGTAAAAATACTGGCAGAAAATTAACTTGATAAACAGTAAGGATGATTGGCAAATGATTCAAATTACTATATATTTATGAGTTAACAACTGGACAGCCAGGTCAGATTCAAATCCCAGCTAGACTGATTCATGCCATAGTTAGGGACCCTTCTGATATGATGTGTAGGATATGATTTCAAGGACCTTATCATAGGTCAATATATAAGTGTTTAATATGAACTAGTAAGAGTTATCTTGTTATGGTGAATTAAAAAGAGGTCTTACAGTAAAATTGAATAGTACATGCCATTAAATGTTTGGCTAAAAAGCAGAAAGGTGTGGCTGTGTGTTCTTTGGGGGGAGGACTCAAGACAAAGGGAGGTTGGGAACAGATTACATTATCCTGTTCTGTCAGGAAAACTAATTGGCAGGTAGGCTCAAAAATAAGGGGTAGGTTAATAAGATAGCAAGAGGCCAAGTGTCCATCAGTCTTCAAATGAAGCAAGACTAAGGCAAGACAGGAAGTGTTAGATTCTGATGGAATATAATCCTGATGAAGTATATAGATGGTCCTCCTTCTACAATTAATGAAGTTCTCAAGTAAGTTTGCTTGATGCAGGGCAGAAGACTTTTGATAAGATAAGGGGTGAAGACAGTGCCTCTTCTCACCAAGAAATGATGTATAAGCCGCATTCCCCTCATGGTTTATTTGGGGTGTGGTTTAGATTCTCCTAAAAGGCTGATGTCACATAAAATGGTGTGGCTGGATGATGCCTCTTAAAATGTGAAGAAAGGCTTGCCTTAGTTCTTCCATTGACAATTGCTGGTTATCTTTGGTTAATGTTAAACATGGCTGGTGAAATATATGATTGTGGTATTGATAATTTGATGGTGCCCCGTTGGAATACATGGTTAGTCGCCTGGGATGACATTTATTGACAACATTGACAGCAATGCAGGCTGTAAGTTCCCACTGGTATGAAGCATTTGATACAGTTGATGGAGCAGCGATATGACCACTGATCTCTCTTTCTCTCTCAGACTCTCTCTCTCTATATCTATATCTATATATATATATATATATATATATATATATATATGTATAGATGGATAGATGACTTTTAAATTCATTAACATGAGTGCATTGCAACGAGTGCTTAAAGTACAATGGAATTGCACCTGTCAATACAAGTCTATTTGAAAAAGCAGAAGAGCTTTGTTGCGTGTCCTTATGGAAGGGAAAACACAGGACAAATTGGTTTTTAGTCATATGATCCTTTCTTAATCTACTCCTTAGTTAAATTCCATGATGATAAAAAAATCTATATATCTTTGGACTATATATAATGGAAAAATAAACTTGTGCCATACATTTAGAAGTTACTGAAGTATCAAAACAAAGTAAGCATTGACCATACTCTATAACTACTATCAGGATCAACAGCAAACCAACTTCTATAATTTAAAAAATATTCTGGAGAAATATTAATTATGTTTTTAATGTGGAGGAAAACTCACCCCCCTCTTCCCATTTTCCTATCAAAATATGTGAGGAAACTGCTGAGCATTTTGGCTCTTCTTTTCAGGACGCAGTTAAAAACAAGTTGCGTCTAGCAGAGAACAAGCTTTATTTCAATTTTCTTTTCTCAGAGAATACTCATTGCCTTCCATTTATTCTATAACACTAAGCATGATTCATAAACTGCTTCTAAAATTAATGCATGGATAAGCATTTGTTGGCGGCCTTCGAGCTGAATACTTATGATCTCTGCAAGTACTACTACCTTCCCACTTTTTGCACTTATTGTTTCATTAACAAAAGTTTATTTCATTTGGTTTAGAAAAGCAAACTGACTGCTCACCGGCTATAAAGAGTAATCTTTCTATTGCTCTGTTTTCTCCTTGTTTTGAAATATATTGGAAAATGTGGTAATCTACATCTAATTAACAGTAATCCTACCTCTGACTCGCAATAAAGATTTAGTCCTGCATGAGAAAAAAATACTCACCTATTAATTGTTGTTCATCTCATGGTTTGTTATTTACATTTTGGTAAGGTAGTAGGATTGCTTTATTTAGTCCTAATAAAGGTAGTGGACTTCATTAAACATAATTGATTTTGAGATTCTTAGTTATGTTCTGTAACTAACTTATGTTCTATAACTAGGCCGCAGTGGTGCAGTGGTTAGCGTTGTCACCTAACAGCAAGAGGTACTCCCATTCGATTCTCGGCTGGAGCACCTTCTGTGTGGAGTCTGCATGTCCTCCTCGTGGTTGAGTGACTTTAAAGACATGCAGGTTGTTATGGGTGTGCCTTCTTTGAAGGTTGGGCATCAGGCTGGCAACTTGGCACTGTAAAAATCAGTGCCAATCATTAGCGGATGGGAGTTCCACTGTGGCGACCGCTAACCAGGAAAAGCTAAAAGACTTTAGTTATGTTCTATAACTCAGTGTCTGCCATTCACTGGCTGTGTAAAAAGCAGGAAACAGGTGGAATGATGTAATTTCCTCCTCATGGAATTATACCTAGGTGGTGTTGCTCCTCATATGCTTCATAACTGACATTTACATCCAGACACAATGGTGATTCCAATGTGTTGCAATATGTAGATGGAGCTGCTATTATCCTTGCTGAAAAAATCTTTAAAACTGGTTGACAAAACGTTAGTTGAAAGTCAGTAATATTCAGACATTGTATTCATATAGTAGGTCTCACCATACAACAAACAAAATTAAAGCTATGCTTTTCCTTGGTTAGCAAAACACATCCACTTCCATGGCAACAAGTGAAGCTAGCAATTTTACATGTCATAACTTTATCTTAGCATAAGTCAACTCCATTAATTTGGTCGATGCAGAAATTGTAAAATTTGATAAGTACCCAACCCCACTTCTGGCTAAAACTAACCAAAAACTGTCCGATCTTTATATTGTTGAATAGGTTTGTAGTCCTTTAACTAAACAATCTACTGCATCCAGAAACTTGCTTCTGGCACTCTTATACTTTGTTTATCTTAACATAAACTTATAATCGCCATTATTATGCAAACAGGGCAAGGATACACTAGGATATCTAGGTTTGCCTCTGAGTAATATGTCAGAATTAATCACTGCAAAGTTCTCCAGAACTACAGAGTGGCTGGAGTTAAACTGCAGCAATTTTCATAACTGCTAAAAGTTACTCCTAAGTTACTCCATGATGTTTACTTTTCAGGCAAGGCCATATTCATGTTTGAGTATAGCAGGGCATACACTATGAATTCTATAAAATAAATGTATTAAAAATTTTGATTTATGCAGAGAGATGTACTAGAATCTAAATGTATGTTTTTTAAATACCTATATTTATCATAGTTTTATGGTTCCATATGTTGTTAAAAGGCAGTGTTACAGAATGCATGTTTGGCTAACTATTTATTTATGTATGGATGTATGTATGTATGTGTATATGTATGCATGTATGTATGTATGTATTCATGTCTGTATTTGCAATAATGAAAGGTCAGGCTATCCAGAAAAAAAATGACTGAAACTGGAGTTGTTGCACAATTTGTAAAATGTGGGCTAAATTCATAAATGCCATTATTTTGCACAAGCCACAATGTGAGCTTATATCACCTACAGTTTGTTTAATATTCCAAAATATGCAAATACGTTTGATAAAGCTAAGCCATCTATGTTTTCAAGCTGTGGAACAAGTCCCACAATCATTCTATAGTGTCTACCAGACAGCCAAATAACTAAAACTGCATCAAAGGATCATATTCTGAGGCAAAGGATCTTGACTTGTGGTATAACATTGTGGTGTACTTTTTGTTACTACAATTTACTTCAAGTCTTAGCCTAATTTTATAGAAGAAATGCCTAATTACTTTGTTGTTATATACTTTTTTATTGAATAATTAATACCTAGCTAAGCTGCATTACATTTATTAAGTATTGTGATATTTTCTAATATGTCAGTTGTTCATTGCCTTGTAATCAAAGCAATGTTTTGCTATCCGTGTTATTTGAAAATAGTTTATCAGTTTGCTCCTCTTGTAAGTCATTTAATTGTAGTCATAAGATTTTGTCCAACAGTTGTCTATTCACAAACTAACATATGCTCGGGCATTTTGTATTACTATGTTCAACTGCCTACTTATTTGTTTCGGTGTATAGTCTTGGAGCTTTTCTCCCTGGAATCCTCTGACAATGAAATATTCCCAGCTGGGTGTTCCTAATCAGCAAATGAATGAATGACTCAGTCAATCAGTGAGCCAATCAATGAATCAATCATGTGTATTCTTGCTTCGTACTGGATTCCTTATCCTTATATATTGTTTCTGTACTATAAGTATTCTTTGTTTTGCTGTTCAAGTCTTTTTGGAGTTTTAATACCAAGTTTTTTTTACATCTAGTAACAGTGCTGCATAGCACATTGGACTCTGTTCAACACTTACAGTGTGGAACTGACTTGCATGACACATGACCCAGTGCCTTCTTCATTGCGTCATGTGCTATTTGTGAGTTAGTGTCCAGCTTTCCTGCTGTACTACTGACTTTCTACTCTTGACGTCTGTGTTATGCACTCTTTAGTCAGGTTTGTTTTCCTATATATTTTATCTTCTGAGCAATTCCGAAAGCATCCATTTTTCCTGAACTTCTGTAATTACTTTTGTGTATTTTCTTTTCTTGTCAGTCATAACAGTGTCTGTGGCACCTTGTTTACATTCTAATACACATGCTTATGACCATGCGTATCTTCCTCTTCTTCCTTTCATTTAGCATTTCTTCTTTGAAATATGTAGGACCTGTCCTAATGAGTGTGTCATACTTTTTTTAAGTTTTGCTGTCACCTGCATATGCATGATCATCACAGTTTTGGTACGTTCATGTTTACCTTGACAGTTGGTATCTTCTGTGTATGTCAAGTCTATGCCTTCCCTTGGCATTAACTGATAGTTTTTCAAAATGTCTTACTGTTCCTCTGTGAAAAAAGTTAAAACAATGGCAATATTTATATAATTCAGCCTTCAGACATAACTATCAGAGGCATATCAGAATGAGCTCATATTTATTTAGCTAAACCATAATGCTATAAAAGATAAAGTCCTGTATAACTCAGATATGATACTTTCCAACATTGTGTCTCAGACTTTTCAAACAATTCATAAATAGTTGCAGTAAGTTTCATCCAAATGTCTGGCAAGTGTCTATTTTTGCTGTAGTCATAAACTCTTATAAATAAGAATATATCCAGTATAAACTATCATTAAGTCACTCACCAGGAAATATCAGTGCCATTTTAATTTCAATAAATAAAATCATAGCCTTTCACTGATTTAATCTTTTCATATAGAAACAGCGTTAACTGATCTCTTAGACAAGAAAAAATAATGGTACAGTACATTAAAGAAGAAAATAAGTATGCTATGCCACATTTATAGTAACAGTTATTTTGTCCACTATCCAGTGTGACACTGTACTGCGGTGGTGGTGCTGCGGTAGTGTTGTCGCCTCACAGTAAGACATTGTCCTGTTCGATTCTCAGCTAAAGCATCTTCTGTGTGGAGACATGCATGAATGGGCGTACCTTCATTGACGGTTGTGTGTCAGAGCTGGCAACTCGGCATGTAAAAATCTACTGCCAATCATTAGCGGACCGGAGTTCCGCTGTGGCGACCCCTAACCGGGAAAAGCTGAAAGACACAACAATATCCAGTGTGACACTCTGCCACCCTCTCTTTCCCTATTAAACATGCACAGAAGCCATTGCTGAGCCAGATTCACGGTTTTAGATCAAATTCTCCTAAATACTAGACTCAATAGATACATCCAAATGCATCTGCAGGTCTATATTCAGTGTGGTCCATATGTGTTTTAAGGACCTCGAGAAGACATTTGACCTTGTAACCTTAAATGCTGTGCAGAAGGTATTACATTATAATGAGGTCATAGGACTACTGTTGTGTGCCATTCAGTCCCTGTGTTTGTTGATAATGCTGTACTGAATGAACTCAAAGTTTTCATAGCACTTTTCCAAGGATATGCCTCATCTCTCCACCTGTCTGGAATTTCACAGACAGTATGTCCAAGTACAGCCATGACAAGCAGAGTATCCAGTATGGTAACATAAGAATTACATTTCTGTTGTTGTACTTGATGTTGCCATTTTGGTTTCAAGTGCTTTGCTACTGAGAGTAAAGTATTTAGGATTCAAATCAGCACCTCCAAATAAGATGGCATAGCTCTTCCATAGAGCAGACTGAATTGTTAACTGCATATGAGACAAAAGAACCTACCTGACGTCCAGAAGTTTAATTATCATGGTTTATTTATGAATAAGAGTAGAGGGATAGTTATAGTGACCAACAGATTGGCAGGAGTGGCAACATGGTACACACTGATCTGGACTGAGGTGGTGGTGACAACAGAGTTATATGATGAAGCATTCATTTTAACGGCCTATAACCATGTCTCAGAAATACTCATGACCATTAAATAGTGACTGAAAGGATAATATCATGGATACTACCAGAGGAAATGAGGTACTTTTGCTGGGTTCACACTTCATGACAGACTGAGAAGCCTGGCAATCCTGGAACATCTCTGAGTAGAGCTCCTGACACTGTTTCTTTGGATTAATATGAATTGGTTGAGGTGGCTTTGTTAACTAATATGGATTTACACTGGTTACCTCCCTCAGAAGGTATATCATACAGCTTACTAAGAGGAGGCTACAGGGGTGACACAGAATATTTTGGAGAAACTGTAGCTCTCATTTTGCCTGTGAACACTTGGTGATCGAATATGTTGAGCTGTTGACTGTTGCACTAGTAAGAAAGTCTGGTTTACCCTACTTAACTTGCTATGACTGTGACCATTGGCAGGATAACTAGTTTAGAAAATGGGTGGATGCCAGCCTATATTTAAACAACATATTTATTACCATCTCTGATATTCAAACTCATACTGTTCACTGTTGGATGGATGGATGGATGGATGGATGGATGGATGGATGGATGGATGGATGGATTGTCGGTCGTCTATACTCAGACAAGTTGATCACCATCACTTAGATTCAGATTTATAATGCAACCATTTAACACCAGACCTCACTACCTCTAATTGATCCTTAGCTTAAAGTACCAACCAAAATGAAATAGTTTAATTCTGATCCATTTCATGTATTGTTGTTATATTAGATAGACAGGACATATCTCTAAACATAGTATGGATTAACTAAATGCATTCTGTTACTGGACTGTCTCCTTACAAACTTTAATGTTAAACTTCTACACTTGCAGAAATGCTATACAGTATGCAAGATGGAGAAGAAGAATGGCATTCGACAAGTGCAGATGAAAACTCTCATACATCTACAGTAGTATGCATCCACTTTAACTAGGTCCTTCTGTTTCAGTAATAAGCACTGTCTTATAATCAGCCTTCCCCACATCTAGCAGGAAAGGTGTCTTCATCTATCGATGGTCTTGGGTAAGGTGCCACCATCCAGAAATAATAGCATAACCTGAATATGTCTCACCTCCATTTGTACTTACTTATTGCAAGCAGGATTTGTTAGTCTATGCTTTTACTTGAAACTACTATTTCTTACTTTAGTTATACTATGCAGAGATACATAATTAAGTAGCTCAGCTATTTTGTGCTCCACCTAGCAACTATTGTTGGCAAGTGGGACTTGCACCCTCTCTGATTTTCTATTTTAATACAGATTGAAAGCATGAAAGCCTATATTACTCACATTAACTTGCATTACATATTAATGTCATCCTTAAGAAGTATAGCATCATGAATGATTACATATCTTGCCACCTTACACCACTGGTTCTTTCTTACTGCCTTACTTAATGTAATTATTTGAGAAGACCTAAAGTCCATTTTTATCATTTTAATGAACTAAAGCTCCAATATGACTATAATGTCTATTGGAACTATTTCAGTTTGCCTGCTCCCATGGTACAGGTGGTTATTTTCCTTCTTACCTAATTATGCTCCGTACTAAACTTCACATATCCTTCCAAATGATTACTGTTACTGCTTTACTTATGTTTTGTATTATCGGTATACCACTTCACTGTTAGTTTCTTAGCAAATAGTATGCTGTTATGTTAATATTATATATCTATTACTTTTCTTTTATTTTATTGTTGTACTGTTTATATTTTATATAATTTCTTTCAAGTTAGAGAACTGACCCTGTAAATAGTCCAAAGAGCTTAGTATTTTAGCCTAGTTAACCAATTACATAAAATAACTAAAGAAGTAAATAAATAAACAAGCCTTGACTGTAACCCAGTTGAGTCATGTTCAGTTACTGGTTTGGGGACTAAAGAAAACAGAGGAGGGAGGAGGGAGGATGAGAATTTCTGGCAGCTGTTTGCTCATCCATCCTAAGGAGATGGAAGCAGTTCTGGTTCACTGTTTGATTAGTGCCCATTAGGAACTCAAGGAATTGCAACCATTGAGTTAAGACCTACCTATCATATGCTGCCAAAGCAATGCTTTGTACATTACTAAGCTTGAAATGACATTCACAGAGGAAGGTGTGTTTATCCAGAGTTCAGGAAAATATTGTGGAGTTGGTTGAGGGTTAAGTGATCCAGGATAGAAGTACTACATCCATTTGACTGCCAGCTAACTGCCTCCCTACTATCTGACCCTCACCTTTCTGACAGAGGCTGACTAACAAGCTCAACTTGGGTCTTTCAGCCTGGGGAAATGGTTGGCCCAATCTCCAATCTATCCTGGGGAAGCCCATTAGTTCTTAGGGCCTACTAGATCCAGGATAGAAGAGGGGATTGCTGAGCTCACCCTGGAAGCCTGCTAGTCTGCTTCAGTATGAACAAATGGGGCATTTGGACATTAATGTCATGGTCACTGGGTCAAGGGAAGTGTCTAAAAAAAAGAAAATGTTCAACTTATTAATAAATTATTATGATGTAGTACTCTTGTGACTTTTAATATGTAGCTCATCTACATTTCTCCTAATATGTTTTTGTGATATGAATTGTATTTAGTGCTGTATTGGTTCATAGGATCATAGGTGTGTAATGGCCCTGGAGCCTTTAGAAGCCTAGCCCACAGAAGTGCCCTGGCATCGTGCCGCCCAATGTTACTTCCCAGTGCCTCTATCAAGTAGAGCCACTGGAGTGAGCCACAGGGTGAACTTTTTATTTCCCATCCACTCATCAAGATTTCTCTTGAAGAGGGCCAGTGGGGTGCTCTGCTTGACACGTATGGGAAGTCGATTCCAGAGCATGGGCAGTCTCTGGGTTAGGAACCTGTCCCTCCAGCATGTTCTGTTGTTTGTAGTAATTAGGTTGAGGTCTCTGGAGTGTGTGGTGTGGAAGGATTGGGATTTCTTTAGATGTAGCATTTCTAACAGAGCTGGGTCAGACATGGCTTTGTAAGTCAAGCAGAGATCGCCTCTTAGTAGACGATATGAGACAGAGAATAGCTGGAGTTTTTTGAGTCTGTCCATGTACCACATGTATTTAAGGCCTAGGATCCTCTTCATGAGGTACTTTTGTGGCCTTTCCAGCTGTTGCATGTGTCTAGTGAGGTACATGCCAAATGGGGCATTATACTCGATTATTGGTCTAATGAGGGAAGAGTAGAGAAAGATGATGACCTCTTTCTTCCTGGATGCAAAACCCTTGGTAATGAGATGTGCCACATAGAAGGACTTTCTGACCACAGTGACAATTTGGTGGTCGAAGGAGAAATTGCTTTCAACCTGTGTCCCCAGATCTCTTATAATGCCTTCAGTGTTCAGCGGGCTCCCATCAATGTGGTAATTAGTGGGAACTGAGTTTTTCCCAAAGGGGATGACAATGCATTTTTGGCATTAAGCTTAAGGCCATGGTTTCAACACCAGTCAATGGTCTCAGTGTGGCCTTCCTGTAGGATGTCTACATCACTTGGGGAGTTAATAATGGCTCCCAGCTTGCAGTTGTATGAAAACTTGGTCAGCCAGAGTCCCTCCATGTTGGCCTGGACTTCTGAGAAGTAGATGCCAAACAGGAGAGGACCCAGTCCTGATCTCTGTGGGACTCCACTCATGACTGGTCAGCAGTCTGACTTGGAGTCCACTACTTTCACACTGTGGGTTCTATCTGTAAGCCAATTAGCAACCCACCTAGTGATAATGGGGTTGATGACTAGTCTGATGAGTTTATCAATAATTCTTGAGTGGAAAATGGTATCAAAGCCCTTGGCCAGATTGAGGTAGGCTGCATAAACTGCCTTGTCTTCATCCATAACCCTGGTGACTGACTCAAAGAAATCAACCAGGTTGAGCAGGCATGATCTACCTTTCACAAAACCAAATTGTGTGGGATCTAGAGTTTGGAGATTCCCTATATCCTTGTTAATTAGGTCCATAATGATGCACTCCATAGCCGTACATATCAGACTCATCAGGCTAATGGGGTGATAATTCCTAGGGTCTGTAGTTGCTCCCCCTTTATGGAGAGGGATGACTGTAACATTGCACCATTCGGTAGGGACAAAGCCTGAGGAGAGGCTGCAAGTGAACAGGACACACAGATGTGGTGCCAGTTCACTTTGTAGTTCATGTAGAACACATCCAGGGATATTGTCAGTTCCCATGGAAGCTGTATTCTTGGCCTTGGATAATGCAGCTTTAACCTGTGCTGCAGTAATGCTGGGCGCTTGGCATTCCTCCAGTATTGTGACTGGTCCTTTAGAGTGGAGAGAGAGGGTTAAATTTGGCAGTGAATCTGTCAGCTAGTATGTTGGCAATATTTGTTGGCTCAGTATAGGAGGTACCATTGTGCAGTAACTCAGAGCAAACCTGGGTGTTGCCGTGGAGATTTTTGATATAACTATAGAAGGCTTTGTGGTTGTTTTTAGCATCTGGTGCAATTCTGTCTTCATAGCTGGCTTTAGAGGTTTTGATGAGGGATCTCAACTTTTTGTTGAGGCTAATAAGGGAATTTTTCCAGTCTTGGGACTTCACCATTTGCTGCAACAGTTTCTTCCTTCTGCTGTAGAGTTTATTAATTGTAAGGGATCATCAGATTGGTTTCCTTTTTTTTTGGAGGAGAGCGTCTTGGTTCTGTTGGGTATGGCTAGTTTCCATGCATTTATGTATGTGTTCATACAGTGCATTGGTACATAATTCAGCAGTCCTGCATCTATATTCCATTGACATGGGTGCCATAAAGTTAGCCACCTCTGTTTTTAGCAGCCCAAAGTCAGCTTTGGAGAAGTTTTTCATGGTGGTTACCTTTGCAGGGGGTGTGGGTGAAATGTGGATTTCCATGTTGATTAGTTTGTGGTTGGATCTACCGTCTTTGGAGCTTTGGTCCATGTTCTGGATCCAAAAGGTATGGAATGAGTTATAGCCTGGTAGTGCAGGTGTGCTTTCTGCTGCTTTAAACCAGGTCTCCGTTACAGCACAAATCTCGATGTTCTCCATTTTGAGGAGTGTTTCAAGCAAGTGCATCTTGAGATTTAGACTTTTAGTGTTGAGCAGCATGACCCTCAGACTGCATTTATTTATAGCTGTTATGGCAATAATTTGGTCTTTGGAAAATTGCCTAAAAAGGCATTATAGGGGTGGCAAGAGCCTTAGCCAGTATCTGAAAAACCCAGGGGTGACAGATGCAAGCCATCTCTGGCAAAGCATTGATGTCTGTCAATCACGTCATCCCAAGCAGACAGATACTGGATCCCCTTAGAATGACACCAGAAACTTATCCAATTGTTGAAGTCAATCATTTTCTGCTTGTACTGCAGTATCATTCTGGGTGATGGTAGGATGCTGCTCAGGGCTAGGGTCATACCTTTCTGGGCCGCATAATCTGAAAGCTCCTCCATGTCTCTTTTCATGTAGTCCAGGGAGGTGCATCTCAGGTCATTCACACCCACATCGACAGTGACAGAGTCATACTTGTACTTGTTGTGGAGTGACCTGAATGCATGTTATGTGTCGGATTCTGACACCTGATAGACAGCTGACTGTTACCTTCTCCTTATTCAACCTAGTGAGTGGGACACCAGTGTGCCTCACTATTGAGTCACCTATGATTAATGTATTGGATAAGCTGTTTTGCCTTAGGGGATTAGGTTGAGCAGCACACTGTGTTGGTGAGCTATGTGTCTTGCGGTTTGTGCTGTGTTGTGGTGGTTGAGTGCATTTCTGCCTTGGAGGCCTCTGCTGTTTGGCTAGATTTCTATTGAGAGCATCTGTGAAGGTGAGTGTGTGGCTTGTGTTTTTATGTGAAAGCTGTGATGGTAGGTGTTCTGTAGGGTTATGTGTTGCATGTGGTGTGGTGCAGGTGTTGACCTTCTCCTCTTGACCAGCTATTCCAGTCTTGGCATGAGAGTGCATGTCTTCCAATTTGGATATATAAGTGCATCTCTCACAAGTCTGAGTTTTAGGAGGTAAGAGGAGAGGGTTGTTTGTGTACATGAGGCAGTTGCTACACTGTCTCAGAATTCCCAGGTTCACCAGGTTAATAGAAGAAAGCACAGGGAACTGACCTTTAGACATGCCAGGAGGGATGGTCTTTATTACTAAGTACTGGAGCTGTTTCCTTATATATTTTGTTTACAGGAAAAATTAATTCAAGGTGTCTGAGTCTGTACAGAGCACTGCCAAACACTTGAGGGGAAACTAATACGAAGACCCTGAAAATTTAAGGATTAAGTATTTAGGCAGATATTCTGAAGTTAGAAATAAATCAAGCAGCACTTACTGAAAACAAAGAATTAGCTTGTCAAGAATGATGAAAAGAGGGGAGTCACATGAATAGCCACTGCCTGGCTACTACTAATGCTGATCTCAGCACAGCTTCACTCTGTTGGGATACAATACTCCTTTGCTTCTTTTCTCACCAAAAGCAAAATGTCAGCACCAATCCCAAGAAGAGAAGCAGGCCACGGCCTGTTTGGTGATC